>NC_135451.1:13192500-13285000 GCF_051991255.1 Vanacampus margaritifer
CGGTGCAGGCGCATGCGGCGAGGGTGAGGATGATGTCAGCCTCTCGGTTGACCTCTAGAGGGAACGCGGGGCCTCGGCGGAGGCTCTAATGGTTTCGGGCAAGGGTGTGGTTGAACAGCCTGGTTGGCAGTAGTAGCTTGTGTGCGTCCTTTTGGAGGTTGTGTATAGTTTTTATGGGTTTTAACCTTATAAAATAGAATTACATTAAAATAAAGGCAAATGAACCATGATTATGAACGGCAGTTTATCAACTTCAGTTGGGGTTAACTAACGGTAGACAGTTTGACATGCAGTCTTTTAACTCTTTGACTGCCAAAAACGTTAAATAACGTTTAGTAAAATCCTAGGGAGGAGTGCCAAAGACGTTAAAAGACGTTTGTTTCAAAACAGAGGTGAAACTAACCATTTTCTATTGTTGATTACTGAAAAACGGAATAAGGTAGAAACAAACTTTTTTTTTCTGATGAAAGATGAGAGTCCAATCTTTTTTTGGTAGTATGTGTGTTTCCATAGTCCAAACACATAATTTTCTGTGGACCTTGAAAGATCAGTCAAAATGCTTAAATCGGCTGGCACCCACGGCATCCCTTTTCTGAAAACGTCTGGCAGTCAAAGAATTAAGCATTCACTCGCAGACAATGGCATCCAATGTCAGGTGTGCGCTGGCGTGATTTTGTACAGGTTTGACCGGTGTGAATCTGAGAGGCTCCATTGTAATGCCGATTGTAATTTAAGAGCAACTTTCATTGTGACACACTTGAAGGGTTGAGTTGAGAGCTTTGTACAGTCAGCGTATGGATGGATGGAGGGCTTAGCCATGTAGATCAGTGGGTCAAGAGGCTGACGCGATAATCCTGTTACTGCACTGACATTTCTCTAAAATGGCCCTAATCTGCTGCTCGGGTTGACTTTGAATGTCCCGAAATTCAGTGCGTGGTCAAAAAAAAAAAGGCACTACGTTTCCCACAATGCAACACTGCTTTTCATGCCGTGCCTTGTTGCCTGCGTCGTCATTTTGAGGTTATAGTGGGAGCCATGAAAAATAAAATCAATTCAAATGAAAATGTTATTTTAAATTATTGAACACGTTTAAAGAGATTTTTTTATTTATTTTGAAAATATTGTATTTAAAAATACTACATACTGCACAATATGTTAAATATGTTTTAAAAAATATAATTTTATTTCCAAATATTTACATTTTTGATAATTATGAAGAAATTATGTTAAAAAAAATTTTATTGGAAATTAATTTAAAATGTGTATATATTATACCTTTTCGCCATTTTGAGGTTATAGTGGGAGCCATGAAAAATAATGGGAAAATACTTTAAAAGTATATTTTCAATTACTTGCATTGTTAATAAATTTAGAAAAAATAATCAGAAAAATATTGAACCAATTTATTATTATTATTTTTTTGATACATTTAGAAAAAAGTTATGGTTGTTTATTAATTAAAATTATTGAACACACTTAAAGTATTTTTGTAAAGCATTTAAACCCTTTACAAATGTGATTTTTGTTGTTGAAAATATTGTATTTAAAAATACTACATACTACCCAATACATTAAATATGTTTTAAAATGTAATTTTATTTCCAAATATATTTTTTTAATAATTACAAATGATGTAAACACTTAGAAATGATTTTTTATTGTAAATTTAATTTAAATTTTTTTATATATTATACATTTTCCAGATTTAACTAATTTACAGAAATTCTTTTAAAATCTGAAATTCTAAATTAAATTTAAAATATTCATTACACACATTATGCAAAAATGTTTTTTCCAGATACCTAATTTGAAACACGTAAAAAATTAAGTTATATGGTTGCATTTTTTTCACTTTAAAAATGCTGAACACATGGTGTAATACATTGTAAATATTTCAATGTATTCAAATCACACCATATGAGCCGTTTGACATATTATTGTTGTATATAATAACCTCTTCATTCTTCTTCTGCAGTGTCGTCATGCATCACCACCTACAAGAAGACCCCACCACCCGTCCCCCCACGGACCACCCCGTCCAAGCCTTTCATATCCATCACGGCGCAGAGCAGCACCGAGTCGGCCCAGGACGCCTACATGGACGGCGGCTCGGGCCCGCGCAAGGGCATCAGCTCGCAGCCGGGCCTGTCCAACTCCACCGAGAGCATCGACAGCATGAAGGCCCTGACGGCCGCCATCGAGGCGGCCAACGCTCAGGTGCACGGCCCGGCCAGCCAGCACGTCACCAACAGCAACAGCGCCAGCGCGGTCGCCGTCGCCACTGACGCCAAGGCGCAGAAGGAAGCGCTACGCAAGTGCCTCTCCATCGGGATCCAGGTTGGCGTGAAAACCTTTCGTCGGCGAGCGTTAAAGTTCACTCATGATGCGTGTTATGTGCAGAATGCTACGCTAATAAACATGCTTCAAGGCGTTTCGATAAAGTTAGGAGTTGGAGTTCAGTTTGCTAGCTTAATGCTAACATATCAACCGTAACCATTGTATTTACTTCTCAACATCGAAGATAATCAATGAATTTCGTTTCTCTCTATGATTTAATGTTATGAACCTTCTTGACCAATCAGAGGCCAGCATAGGAAATCCTGCTTCTTGCCAGTGGAAAAGTGCAAAAGTGCTACTGTTGACATAGCTGACCACCCGCCTGCACAAACATGTCGCCAGATTTCCACCGTCATGCTCGACATGTTGATTGACAGCCGCTCTGTTGCCGACAGGTGGAGCCGGAGGAGGAGGGGCCGACGGAGGAGCAGTCCAAGTTCCACTCCATAGGAATTCAGGTGGAAGATGAGCGCTGGTGAGTGAAAAGACAATGGACGCAGCAAAGTGAAACCCGAGCGGCTTGTGGGTGCGTGTCGAAACAGCATTTGACTTGCTTGGTCATTTTGACCCGTCATAGAAAGTGTCTGGGGAAAAAAAAATCTAAATCTAAACTTCATTATTCACCATTTCATTAGTTGTTTTTCTATCACTATATTTACTACTTAAAACAAATATTTTGCAGTGAGTCGATTTGACCCGCTACATAATAGGAGGGGTAGTCACTGTCAAAAGCTTTCAGTACTAACAATTTGTGGTACCCAATTATGTCCGTTTGGAACATGAGTGATTGAGGTTTGGTGGACCCAAATGCAGGGAAACACGAGTCAAGTGCAATGCGTGGAACTTTAATTAACCATAGGGGAAAAGGTGAGCAGATAACCATGACTTGATGGGACGTGACTGGACTCCATGACTGGACCAGTCCCGCGAGTAGACTGGTTGCCATGACTGGAACAGAGCGTGACGTGACAAAACCTCGATCAGCCTTGACTTGACTTGCTGTGGAGTAACTTGACTTGGCTGTGACGAGGACGACTCGGTTAGCTGTGACGAGGACGACTTGGTTAGCTGTGACGATGACGACTTGGTTAGCTGTGACGATGACGACTTGGCTAGCTGTGACGAGGACGACTTGGTTAGAAACTGTGACGATGACGACTTGGTTAGAAACTGTGGCGATGACGTGGCTGTGGCGAAGGCTACTTGGCGGTGACAATGGCTACTTAGCTGTGACGAAGACTTGACGCACAAACTTCCGCATATAACATCGGCAATGTACCCCAAACACAACAGACTACAAACACCAACACTAATGAGACACACCTGGGGAAGGTAAGACACACAGGTGGACTTGGTTAGACATAACGAGACAAGGGAAGAAAAAAGACAAAAAACATCAACCACAGACAAAATCAACAAGAACACCCATAACAAACAAAAACCAAACTCCCACAGAACCGAAAAATGACAAATTATGCATTGAGATGTATTCAAACCACTTGTAACACATACTCACCCACATACACAATAAAAAATAATTAAAAATAATAATAATAATAAAAAAAATGAAAATGTCAAATCGGTAAAATTACCGAATGCACAATACTGAGCTCTGCAGAAGAAAAAAAAAAAAAACACTTGTAACATTGGTTTCTTCGGCATTTGTGTTCCCGGGTCAATTTGACCTGTCATCCACTGAACAAGAAAACTAATTCCAAAATCATGTACTTAAGACTTAATTGCAGTTACTACTTTATAAAGCTAGAAATCTCTCAATGGGTCAATTTGACCCGCAGCATAACAGGATGGTTTTAAGTAAAATTGTTTAGTTTTTTTTTCCCCGCTGCACACCTGATGATCCCATCACGTCACGATAATGTCCTGCAGCGCTGTAGTCAGGAATTCTAACAGAAGGAGCAGGAAGAGAAGCTAGCCAAACAGAGAGGGGCTTGTTGTGTCCAGTGTGCGGCAGCTGTCTCAGCTCACTGATGCTTGGCGTCAGAGAGACCTCCCCGCCCCCCTTTGGTCTTCCTCAAGCAGGGGGCCCCCAAAGTGACAGCTGGGCCCAGAGGATGTTGTGCAGCTAGCGGGGAAGGTGGAGGTACGGAGGGGGGAGGGTGTTTGACAGCCATCTGTTGCAGCAGTCATTGTGATTCAGGACACTTTTTTTTTTTTTGGAGGGTGAGGGGTGGTATGGCGGAGTTTTGGTTGTGAGAGGCGACGCCGTGAAAAGAAGCAGCCGAGTGTGCTTCATGAGCTGACAAGTCGTCCACTGGCGGGACACTCGTTTTCCCTGTCCTGCATGCTAATTCGGCCATTTTACAGCTCAGTGTAACAGAGTAAGAAAAGGGTTCGAATAAAATACAAATACCGAATAGGAATGTTAAATTGCAATTAACAACTCAGGCCGATAACAAAGCTCTCGGTCTGCGCGACAGCACTCAGGCAACATCAATAAAACGCATCTTGTCAGTCCTTCAAAATAAAAGCATGAGGTGAGCATCATAACATTATTTATTCCACTTTTTTGCTCCCGTGGTAGCTTAAGCAGTCAACACGAAAACCATTTTGGATTCTGAGTGTTATTATACTGGCATGCTTTTATTTTGAAGGCCTGTCATTGGACAGGAAGCGTTATGCCGATGTTGCCCAACTTGACGTCCTTTGAACCCCTTTTACACAATTTACATTATTTCCTGTGGGAAAGACTGCTTCAGTTTTCCCACAATTTTGGTTTTAATCAGACTTATTGGCACATAATTTGTTGGAAGTTGCTAACCAAAACAGCAGCACCTACTGAAATGCATAAACTTACTGAGATGAGTTCAATTGGATTGCTGTCTTTTTCTTTCTTTTTTTGGAGTGGTCTGGGCATGCCACAACTTCTTTGTGCGGATCTGTGTGTGTTTCTGTGCAACTGTCACAGGTCACAGCCTCACCTTGTTGTTTGAACTAGCATCAAACAACAAGGTGAGGTTGAGCGGGAGTGGAAGGAGGAGACATTCAACAAACACGACGTGGTTGTCTTTGCACGTGCTGGTCTTAATGTCAGCCACATTTCCAACATGTTAATTAATTTAGATACTAACCACTTACGCACCAATGTGTGTATTGTTATTGTTATTATATTGTTATGTTGTCTGTCTACCTGTGTTGCTGTTCAAATGTCTGTTACGTTATCCGATACTTCCCTGGACCAATCAAACATGATCTTTTTATTTTTCCTTTCAATTCTATTACCGGGTAGTTCTGTGTTTTCCCGCCTCCCGTCCTGTCTTTGTTGACAATCCCTCTTTTCTGTCTGCTTTCAAGTGTTTGGCCTTGCCCGACGGGAAGTTGTTAGCCGGCCGATATCGAGCAGGCCGAGGTCATTATGACTGAACACCTGCTTGGAGGAGTTACTCTTTAACTGTGCCCACACACACGCACACTCGGCAGTGCGTTTGATGTCAGCCGAACTGCACTCCCGTGTGCACCTCCTCGCTGTGCGTTTCACGCAACAGGAGAGATGAATGGGGAGGAGGAAGTGATGAATGAGAAGTTTTAAGGAGGAGTGCATGTCTGGAGTCGAGGCGGACCTGACTGTGTGTGTGTTCGTGTGTGTGTGTGTTTATGGGGGCAGGTCAAGTTGAGGGTCGCCCGAGATGTTTTTGCCAAGATTGCAAACGCTTTCTTCTTTATTATTAGCTCTGTAAGGCAAACCGTTTCCCCTTTTCACACTTCTCTCAGCACAGTACTAGTTCTAGGTCCACGTTGCTGTGTCGTTGTGACATTTGAAGATGTTAAGTTGTACCTTGAGATATGAGTGACCCAAACAACCCAATGAGTGGCCCAACAAGAATTTTGAGATGTCTTGAGTTAGTCATTATTGATTTACACTTTGTGTATTTAAAATAAACATGACTAGCCTTTAGCGTGTTAGCGTAATGCTAGCTTATTATGGAATCTGCATGGGCCGATATATAAACATGAGCAAAAATACAGTATTGAGGTATCATGGTATAAAAATTACTAATCTCTAAAATGACCTTTTTTTTCTTCTTTTTTTGCTAATTACAAAACTGGATTTTTTTCTCAACAAAATATAGAATATTTTGTACAGAAGAGTTCAGTTTAAATAAATGAATGAATGTTAACATTCTTCTTCAATTTTAATTCTTCCTAGTTAGTTACTATCTCTGGTGAGCTAATTTTAGAAAAGACCCACCGCCTACTCATGTTGTCCTTGGGGCTAACTAGTACCTGCTGGTATCATCTTCATCAGAAGAAATGTGTATCATGTTCAGTTAAAATAAATAAATAAATGTTGACATTATTCTGCTATTTTTATTCTTCTTAGTAAGTCACAATGTCCTGGTGAGCTAATTATAGAATATACCTGCATGCAACTCATGTTGTCCTTGGGGCTAACTAGTACCTACTGGTATCGTCGTTGTTGTTTTTGAAAAGGATAATGCACACTAAACAAAGCAAAAAGGCAGTATCTCTTTCTCTTGCTCTTTGCCTGCTCCTCCCCGTGCATAACTGCTCGCCAAGAAAAGTAGCAAAATAGTTACATATCGTGAACTCCACTTAAGAAATCACTAACATAGGTGACATTCTTCTCCATTTCCACAGTCACCGCCGCATGACACGCTCCAACAGCGTCACCACCGCCGTCCAAGCCGACCTGGACGACCCTTCGGACGCCCCGCAGCTGCCGCCGCCGCGCCATTGCGCCACCATGCCGCGCCAGCACTCCCGCGACTCCTCGGCCGGCGCCGGCGCCTCCACGGTCCGCATCCAAGGCTCAGGCAACCACTACCACGCCTGCGCCGGGGACGACTACGGCGAGGCGGGATTCGACCCGTCCATCCTGCCCCCTCCCGACCCGTGGATGGACAGCGCGGCCGAGCCGGAGACGGCGGATGGGGCGCTCGAGGCCGTGAGCCGCTCGGTGTGCCCGCGAGATGGACGCTGGTTCCTCAAATTGCTGCAGGCGGAGACGGAACGTATGCAGGGATGGTGTCGACAAATGGAGAAGGATCAGGCGGACAACCAGCTGCCAGATGACAGTAAGTATATTTCTAGTTAATACAACTGTACTGTACAGCAGGGGTCATCGACCTTTTTGAAAGTTTGGGCACTATTTTCATGCCCAGCATAAGACTAGTGCAAAGTGTTTTCTCTCTTTTGAATTTTCAAAAACAAACGCAAATAGAAATACGCAATTGCGCCGTTGTGGGAGTGAACAAAGCCAACTTGATTGCCAGCCGATCCCAGCGGCTCCCGACAGTCCTTTTAAATTCAATGCAGGAGAATCATGTGGTCTACATGGTGGAAGTGGACGCTTGTAAAAATGTTCCTTTTTATTGACTATGTGTGACTTCCTTTTATTTGTTATTACCAGTAAGGATTTTCTGGTCTTTAGTAAAGTAAATCTGATTGGAACAAATGTATACCATTTCAGAAATGAGCAGCAACTCCAGATTGCACATTTGGCATATTAAATATTGAAAAATCATATTTAATTTTTTCCCATGTCATCATATAATGATATGTTTTATTTTTATATAATTTGCCACCTTTTAAAGTAGTGCAAGAGCTGGATATCAAATGTGACCTTGGACAAGTGCATGACATCACCATTGTATTCACCATTCGGATGTGGCTTTCTAGTAATGATGTCATCGCCTTGCCGCTGTCATGCTGTTGCTTCACTAATGCATCGTCCCTGCCAGTGCTGCAACATGCCTGCAGTATGCGCTAGGCTGTGTGAGTAATTGCGGTGTGTGTGTGCGTGTGCGTGCGTGTGTCTGCAGTCCTGGGCAAGATCCGCAGTGCAGTGGGGAGCGCCCAGCTGCTCATGTCCCAGAAGTTCCAGCAGTTCCGGGAGCTGTGTGAGGAGAATCTGGTATGTCACCTCATCCTCTGCACGCCTCCCTCCTTCCTCCCTCCATGATGACACCCGTCCCTCCTCCCTTCTTCTCCCCGCGACACTGACGTCATCCTGCACAAATCACCCCGACGGGGCGCTCATTGACTATGCATGCAGCCAGCGTGCGCCTGCACAAGCTGTCTCCGGCAAATTGACTGAGCAGCCAAGACGCAGTTGCAGATGGAACGCGGCACGATGCGATGAAAGCCGGTTAGGTCGCAACCGAACGCCTGAGCAGCAGCAATAACATCATGATTTAATGCACCCGAGTGGCTTTGATTGAGCATTGTAAATGGAAATGAACCACATTCAGAATGTACCCGAGCAGCAGTGACTAAATGTGGATATTTCATATTCACCACATTCAGAATGTACCCGAGCAGCAGTGACTAAATGTGGATATTTCATATTCACCACATTCAGAATGTACCCGAGCAGCAGTGACTAAATGTGGATATTTCATATTCACCATATTAAGAATGTACCTAAGTAGGATTGCTTAAACATTGCAATTAGAAAGGCACCATATTCAGAATGTACCCGAGCAGCAGTGACTAAATGTGGATATTTCATATTCACCACATTAAGAATGTACCTAAGTAGGATTGCTTAAACATTGCAATTAGAAAGGCACCATATTCAGAATGTACCCGAGCAGCAGTGAGTAAATATAGATCTTACAAATGCACCATAAACAGAATGTACATAAGCAGGAGTGATTACATGTTATTAGAAATACACCATATTCAGAATGTACCCGAGCAGCAGTGACTAAATGTGGATATTTCATATTCACCACATTCAGAATGTACCTAAGCAGCAGTTATTAAATGTAAATATTAGAAATGCACCATATTAAGAATGTACCTAAGTAGGATTGCTTAAACATTGCAATATAAAAAGCACCATATTCAGAATGTACCTGAGCAGCATTGATTACATTGCAATTAGAAAGGCGCCATAGTCATAATGTACCTAAGCAGCAGTGATTAAATGTATTGCAAATGCCCCATATTTAGAATGTACCTGAGCAGTAGTGATTAAACGTGGATATTAGAATTGAACCATATTCAGAATATACCCGTATATGCAATTAGAAAGGTGCCATAGTCATAATGTACCTTAGCAACAGTGATTAAATGTATGACAAATAACCCATATTCAGAATGCACCTGAGTGCATTCTAATTAGAAATCCGCAATATGGAAAGGAAACTAGGGTTGTGAAAAAATATTGATATTGTGATGTGTCGTATTGTTAGCGCTTACGATGCATAATCAATACAACCAGATCAGATGTCGTAATGATGTTTT
This sequence comes from Vanacampus margaritifer, assembly GCF_051991255.1. Classification (NCBI taxonomy): domain Eukaryota; kingdom Metazoa; phylum Chordata; class Actinopteri; order Syngnathiformes; family Syngnathidae; genus Vanacampus; species Vanacampus margaritifer. The sequence goes on from NC_135451.1 coordinate 13,202,068, forward strand.
TTTACAACACATTCTCACTCCCAAAAATTATACTCTTGCTGATGTCACGTTTTTTTTGTCATAGTTATGTTTTTGGGTGTGCATTCGTGTTGCCCTCAGAACCCCGACGCGCACCCGCGACCCGTCTCCCAGGACCTGGCGGGCTTCTGGGACATGCTGCAGCTGTCCATCGAGAATATCAGCCTCAAGTTTGACGAGCTGCACCAGCTAAAAGCTAACAACTGGAAACCTCTGACGCCACCGGAGATACAGGTGCCTCTTTTTTAATTATTATTTCATTTATTTACTTTTTTAAATTATTTTTTGGGAATGGCTAATGGCTAATATTTTGTCCTCTGCCAAGTTTGCATGTATTCCTTTCATGTTTTTATTTTTATTTTTTGGCTGATGTCACCACTTTTTTGTCTCGTTTGACAGTGAGCCGCCATTTTGGAGAGCCTGCCCATCTCCAATTGTGCTTATTTTTGTTTTCTACCTCACAAATGGCTGCCTACGTCCACCATAACACCACAAACATTCACTGCATGCGCTTCCCCAAAAAGGTTCATTGCTACACTTTTCAAAACAAATTCGTCCCTCTGGATGAGGTGTATTCAATTCACCAGGCCACTTAAGTGTGTTTTTTACCGCCCTGTCCAGGAGAGACGCGGGCCCCCTCCTGTGCCAAAGAGGTCCCAGAAGGGCCACGCCCCGCTGGCGAGGGACCGCTCTCTGGAGAGCTCCGAGCGGCAGCGTCTGGAGGCCCGCAAGCGCCTGCTGGCCGCCAAGCGCGCCGCCTCGGTGCGCCAAAGCTCCGCCACGGAGAGCGCCGACAGCATCGAGATTTACATCCCCGAGGCGCAGACGCGGTTATGAAAACGCGCAACCAAACGCGCGCAGTAGCACTGGATGGTGACGGGTGCTAACGGACTTTACCGCATCACTGTCGCCATAGAAATAAGTATATTTGGATTATTTATTGATTGATTTATTGAGACCCCCCACCCATCCTCTTTCAGCTTTGATGTAGCACCCACGCCGCCCTCAAATCCTTTCCCTTACTCACACATTCACTCATGATGTGTCTTTTATAAGTTATGGCGCACCAGACATGGTAAAAGTTGAGTTTTTTTGTTTTCATTGTGGCCACTTTATAGTTACAGTGGTGCCTTGAGATTGATTTTAATTTGCTCTGTGACCACGCTCAAATCAAATCTCAAATAATTTCTCTCTATTAAAATCAAATGTTACACCCCCTACCCCCAAAACATTTACGTCATATATTTTACTTTAAAACATAGCATAATTTTATAATTTTATAATTTCATAATTTTATAAAATGTTAAAAATGTAACTCATACATCATGACTTAATGCCAATGATTTAATGTTCACGCTTTGGCCACCGGGGGCAGTGTAATACAGTTATGCAGACAAATGAAGAAGAATTTCACAAATAAGTTGCTGTATTTATTTTATTTTTTTTGCAGAGGACAACTAACATAATGCCTGTGAGTATATTATGCCTTTCCATATTTGTTGCCATGCTAACTTTTAGCCTGTTTTAACTGTTAGCCTACCCTTAGGTGTTAGCATAAAAGGCAATTGAGCTTAATTTAACTCAGTTTGCTTCACTGTTCACATAATCAAAAATACAACATTTAAAGGCATTTATAAGTAAAGCAGTGGAAGACATTTAAAAGCAAGAAATGAGAAAAAGTTAAGCTAGTAGTGACATTTTGTTTTTCTCATTTGTCTAATTTGACGTTTCAACAGGGAGTGGCAATAAATCATCTTGAATTTTCCTATTTGAAGAATTGTTCACTATCTGACAAACAGCTGCTTTTTGTGATTTGATTTTATCGAATCAAAAGTTGGCGCTCACACATTAAAGCAAAAAAAAAAAAGAAAGAAAGAAGAAGAAAGTCAGTAGTATCTCAAGGCACCACTGTACAGTGTTCCCAAGCTATATTGCGGTTCTAGCATACCCAGACGTCCAAGTTGCTAATGGGATTTATATTTATTTCGTGGCCCCTAATTAGCATTTTTTTTTCCCACCACAGGTTAAATCTGTTGTATCTACAATTTTTTTTAAATCCTGTGTCATGTCATGGGCTCGCTGTTCCCGACCTCTTAAAGACGTATAATAAGGTGTAACATTGCAGCTAACGACAAACTTTGACCCATGTTTGGGTAACTTGGGGGGGGGCGAGCGGGACACACAATTGCACATTTGTGCGACAAAATGAGCCTCTCGCAGTGGTCAAGAGGTCACGTATTGTCTGCACAGGTGTGCAGCTTTATGGCAAAATCGAAATATTTTTATTTATTTTTATTTTTAGACGCCCCAAAGGCCATCTTGTCTGTGATGAGTACGTGTGTGCATGTTTGTGTGTGTTAGGGACATGAGTCAGGAGTCTCACTCAACTGAAACGCTCTCACACATACTACAAAATTGTTTTTTGTTTTTTCACATACAGTACTAAAACACTCGTACTTTACTAAACTCTCTCACACACATAATTGATTTTTTCCCCTTTTTTGTCTCATATGCGGCTGAAACGCTCTCAATCAAGTTCTTGATTTCTATTTATTTTTTTCACATACACTACAGAAACACTCATACTTTACTGAAACTCTCTCACACCCTATTTAATTTTTCACACCATCTTTTTCGGTATCATGTGCGGCTGAAACGCTCTCAATCAAGTACTTGATTTTTTTCCCCACACACACTACTGTAACGCTCTCATATTTTACTGAAACTCTCTCACACATAATTGATTTTTCCCCCCCATCATTTTTTTTGTCTCATGTGCGGCTGAAATGCTCTCAATCAAGTACTTGATTTTTATTTTATTTTTTCACATACACTACAGAAACACTCTCATACTTTACTGAAACTCTCTCACACGCAATTGCATTTTTCCCCTTATCTTTTTTGGTCTCGCTCTCAATCAGGTACTTGATTTTTTTCACATACACTACTGAAATACTCTCATACTTTGCTGAAACTCTCTCACACATAATTGAGCCCCCCCCCCATCTTTTTTGGTCTCATGTGTGGCTGAAACACTCTCAATCAAGTACTTGATTTTTTTTTCACATACACTACTGAAATACTCTCATACTTTACTGAAACTCTCTCACACATAATTGAGCCCCCCCCCCATCTTTTTTTGGTCTCATGTGTGGCTGAAACACTCTCAATTAAGTACTTGATTTTATTTATTTTTTTCACATATACTACTGAAATACTCTCATACTTTACTGAAACTCTCTCTCACACATAATTGATTCCCCCCCCCATCTTTTTTGGTCTCATGTGCGGCTGAAACTCTCTCAATCAAGTGTTGTTGCACTCACACAACTGTTGTTTTTTTTTACTCTTTCCTCTCACACACAAAACTGAAATTCTCTCATTCAATATATTGAAATTCTCTTATGCGGGAAGGCATGTCTTGGTAGCGTTTGTGAGTGGTAATCGTGAATGATGTCTCTGACAACCCCTTCATGCGCGTGCGTATGTGTTGACATAATCCATTCAAAAACTCTTCCTATGTTGCTAAAGAGGTGTCTACGAGTACGATTTAAGGGGGGAACCTCAACAGTCCCAGGTCAAAAGATTAGGTACACCTGCACAAACCAAAGCAAACAACAACAAAAATCTGCCTTTACAAAGATCATGTTTACTTGCTGGATTGTAATTTAACGTAATGCGTTATTGTGATTCGTTGCATTGTACAACTGCACTGCATCATATGGAGAGCTGTGCTAACTCTATTGCCTGCAAGATTAGTCGATGTGTTAGTGAGATCTTATTTGTAGCAATTATTAATCCATCAACAAGTATGTAGTTTTTTTTTTTACATCACCTTTTTTAATTCTTGAAGATAAAGTCAGTTATTTATTAATCCCTCTCTATTTATTTTGTATTTTATTGTACATTGTTACATTTGTAAATACATTTCATTCTTATTTATTTTTTTTATACTTTATTACATCCCAATGTATTGCCTCGAAACGGCATTATCTTAGTAAAGACATTTTCAATTGCCCTTTTTTTTTTTTCTATGCAAATTTTAATCCCTGATGGGGAATTCAGTTAGTTGTAAATTCCACTTAATTTATTTTTGACATTATTTTATTATTCTATAAAATACACGGATACTTTTGTAGTGGTATTATTTCATCATTTCATTTTATTGCATTTATTTTTCAGATATATACCAATTTTATTAAATTATATATTATGTAATTCATTGTGTCAAAACTGAGCATGCTCATCTTTAAGTTTTTTTCGTATTCGTATCATCGAGTGTTACATTGCATTGCATTGTGTAGGTGTACCTAATAATGTGGGGTGTAGGAAAGGTGGACACACCCAGCCAGGCGCTCTCAGATGACTTTTTAAAACCGTGATGGGTTCTTTTTTAATAAACTGCTTGTATATTTTTTTATAATGTCATTTTTGATGACATCTTTATTGACAGTATTAAGACAAGACGACTCGCCAGGATTATTTATTTATTTTCCTCCTCACTGTGCTAACTCGCTGAAGGTTGTAGAAAAGCTTTTTTTTTTTTTTCTTCTCCTCACTGTGTGGTTCTATTTTTTTTTCAAACAATTATTTATTGAGTAGGGGACTGTTTACCGGCGCACTGACTTTGTGGCCCTTCTACTGTGTTTTCCTCCCTTTTCGTTTTCCCTTTGCGCCTTAATTTGGACAGTCGAGCACAACGGCGGTCTCAGGGGAAGACGCGTGTTTGTATGCGTGTATGTGCGACTCTACGTTGTCTCTGCTGTCAATCAAGTGGGATTTTGCCATCACATAGGAAGCTAGGAGGCTAGGCTAGGAGTTTAGGAAACGTGACGAGTCGGCTAGTTTAAACTGATGTGCTCATGTTCTTGTGCCATTGGACTCGAAACCGAAGTGACAAGAGTTGCCTGCTAATCGCTAGCCCCTTTCACACAATCTGTAAAAGACAGCTTATTTTTTTTTTATTTTTTTTTTTTGCATCTTTGTTCAAAATAAGCCAACACGAAATGGGAGGAGCCAAAGTCAACACTGCAATTTTTATCATTTCAAAATCAAGTATTTTAGAGATGTAATTGCAAGTACCGTGATCGCGACAATTTTGGTCTCAATGCGACAATTTTGGTCTCAATGTAAAAGAAAATTTATTTATTCACATAATTAAAAAAAAACAAAAAAAAAAACACACACAGTCAATAAACCTGACTACAGTGGAGGTGAAGGGAAGCTACAGGTGTTATAAAAAGTCTACACACCCCGTTGAAATAGCAGGGACAATGGCACAATTGTTACAAGGGTCTATCTGCACGTGTGCCTGGAAAAGACACTTTCCTTTTCAACAGTAGCTCTGGAATTTCTTTTTTTTGTTTGTTTTATGTCGGGTCTTCAGTTACGACTTTGTTTGCGTTCAAATTAGTTGCCCCAGAATTTTTTCAGTATTTATTTATTTTAACTCTTTGACTGCCAGATGTTTTCAGAAAAGGGATGCCGTGGGTGCCAGCCGATTTAAGCATTTTGACTGATCTTTCAAGGTCCACAGAAAATTATGTGTTTGTACTATGGAAACACACATACTACCAAATGAAAGATTGGACTCTCATCTTTCATCAGAAAAAAAAGTTTGTTTCTACCTTATTCCGTTCTTCAGTAATCAACAATAGAAAATGGTTAGTTTCACCTCTGTTTTGAAACAAACGTCTTTTAACGTCTTTGGCACTCCTCCATAGGATTTTACTAAACGTTATTTAACGTTTTTGGCAGTCAAAGAGTTAATGACTTTTGGCTCCTCTGATGCTGTATTTTACAGGATGACTTTGTGAAAGAGGCTCTTGACTAGCTGACGTTTTGGGGATTTTTTTTTTTTTTAATTTGTATTCGGAAAGGGGGGTATGCGGGATGCCATCACTCACTTTTACGTATTGAATTTTTTTTATTAATGAATTTGTGTGCATGTGTCAAGTTCCCAAAATGACACTTTGTTCATAATCATGATAAGAACATATCAACTCCTGGTGTAGCAGGGAGTTCGTGATGTAGTTCAATTGTACATAAATGAATGTTTCCCCCTGTGTAAATGTAAATGAAATCAGATAACCTTATGAAGCAGACATTTTTTTGTAATCAATGTTGCTACGTGTTTAATGGATGTGATGGCACGCGTGTGTGTGTGTGTGCGAGCATTAAAATGAACCCTGTGGCCATTTCTCTGCGCTCTCTCTCTGCGTGTGTTTTCCGTCGCGCCGCAATCGAAAGGCACGGCGAGGGGAAAAGGGCGACGTGAAGCGATCCGCGGGGCCGCCGCCCCGTAATTACGCCTTGACCTCGGCACTGCTCTTGGCTCGTCAAACGCGCGCCGGCCGTGCAGTGTTGACTTATAAATATATATATATAAACGTTCATCTTTGCATTCAATAAAACTCAATGCAGCTCTGCTTACCTTTTGGCTAGGATATGGTAGGGGTGTGACTGTCGCTTGATGGTGGCGTTGGCTCTTAAGCCAGTCTAGCTGATGATGTCACAGGCAATGAAGAAGGTGCAATAACGTAAGTGATTCACAACACTTTTTCAAAATGGCAAAATTTTGCGAAATTTTAATTGTTTATCATTTTATTTATTGATTTAGGTTGTTGTTGGGGTTTTTTCCCGCATTTTGTTGCGATTTCCCTGCTAACACTTGGACAGGAATGGGTAAAAATTTAAATAAAATGTAACAATTTATACACATTATTTACATTAATTTTAAACATTAACATTTCTTTTAATGTATTTTAAAATAAATGTTAATTATTTGTATACACATTTTTTTCCATTTATTATAATGGAAAAAGTTTTAAATCATTTAGCATTATTTGGGTAAATTTTTATTTACATTTTAATTGTTTTTTAAAAATATATTTTTATTTATTGATTTGGGTTGCTTTTGCTTTTTTTTTGCCAGTTTTGTTGCTTTTTCCTGCTAACACTTTGACAGGAATGGGTAAAAATTAAAATAAAATGTAACAATGGATACACATTATGTATATTAATTTTAAACATAAAAAATATTTTAAAATAAATGTAAATTATGTGTATACAGATTTATTTTACATTTATTGTAATGTAAAAAGTTTAGATTTTGTTTTATCAATGCATTGGATTTTTTACTAGAAAATCTGAATCATTATTCAATTAACATTCATATTTTTTAAATCATAAGTCAGCATCTTATGGCCCGTGGTTTTGTAGTTTGTTTTTCCACTAATGTAAAAAAATATATATAAAATTTAGACAAAAAAAATAATTATTTTTTCAGATTTTTAACAAATTTATGGTATTTTTGTATAGCTGTGTCTTCTGATTTTAATTTCAGAATCGGAAGAATTTCTATTGCAGTTGCTTAAGTCAGGTGCGGCCATACCATTTGATGCGACCCACCATGCAATTATTTTATTATAAAAGCTCAAAAATAAGTCTAACCTTCCATAAATGGAGTCCTTGGAGGACTTTACAGTGCCAACTAAAACAATGGCCGCATTTGAGCTGATGAATGAACGAGGCCGCCGCGTCTTTCCAAGCAGACGACAAATCCTATTGAGAAGCTTTGCCGATGCAACAGCTGTCAGGGCCAGACAGGAAGTGGCCTTGCACCACGGCGGCGTCACTTAATACCCCGCGCTGGCACGGTCGGCGTTTAATTCATGCGGGATTATGCTAACTAGCCGACAGAACACCACGCCGCGGACTGTAGAAAAAACAAAACTTTATTTGAGTCCCGCGTGACCTCTCGCTCGCCACAAACATTGCACAGTATGAAAAGAAATCACATCAGAGGGCGTCATGTCGTCACATTAACTATACACGTGGTCCTATTGTACATGAATATGCCTCTTTTTTTGGCTGTCTGTCAATAACAAATAAAACGGCGTGAAGAAAGGTGTAGTGTCATCGTCCAGTCCACTGGCCCAACCTGCTACATTTGTCAACTGGAATATGTCCCTTATGTGGGCAAAAAAAACAACAAAACAGCTAAATGACAAACTATAGTGTAACATTAACTACAGTAGTGAATACGTTGATGCCAAGAGCAAAAAAAACAAACAAAAGTGTTAAGACACCGAGATCCAGCAGGACCTGAAATGTGTTTGGATGAAAGACAGGTAGCATTCGTCCCCGTAATTTTGGTCCCTGGGGTGCAAATAAGAAACACGTCGATACAAATATGAAATGGATAAACATCTTCGAGCCAAGGCACCGTGATACTGTTTTAAACAAAACAAAATTTGATTGGTTTAGAAAAGATAGCAAACATGGGGGGGGGGGGGGGGGGTGGTCTCAGTTTGTGTATTTGGGGTCCCCCCCCCTTTTAGGAGACTAACTGTTTGGCCTGCAGCTCCATCTCGGCGGCCCGCTTCAGGGCCACGTCCACCAGGAGCTGGAAGCCGCTGAAGTCCTGCGTGAGGTCCGGCGGGGTCGGGGGAGGGGTGTTGAAGAGCCCGCTGCGGGGGCTCAGGTTTCCCTCCAGGATGGTGCCGGTGGTGGCGCCGGCGGGGAGGTGGGCGCCCGCCCCTTTATCCAGACACCTGAGGAGGGCCTGCGCCGCCTGCAGCCGCTCGGCCGCCTTGTCAGAGTTCAGCGGCGACGGGTGCGGGGCGCTCGGCGGGCTGGCGACAGTGGTGTGACAGATGACAGACGGCCGGGTGGGCAGGCTGCCCGATGAGGGGGACGTGCAGGTGGGGGAGGGAGACAGCGCCTTCCTCAGGACGCCGGGCGCGGCGGGTTCGAAGCAGGAAGGGTGCAGGACCCGTTTGTCGTAGCCGGCGTCGTCGTGGGTGCCTCCGAGCGGGCTGCTGCCGCTGCTGCTGTGTTTGGGCGACTGGGAGCTGTCGGAGAAGCTGTCGCCCGCCTTGCCGCACTTCCTGGAGATGGTGAACTGGTTGGGGTCCTTGCCGTCCTTCCGCAACATCTCGGGGAGGAGGCGCCGGCGTGCGTTGATGAACCAGTTGCATACCTGGGAAAGGTCACACGAGGTCAGTCTTGGACACCGAACACAAGCGAAGACCAGATTTTTGTAAGTGTAAGGCTTGCCAAACAAGCCGTGGCGCCCCCTACTGGCAACTTTGCACAGAGCAACCCGCTTCCCACCATGTTTTGCTGAAAAACGGCAAAACAAGCCAGCTAAGAACGAACAAGTTCGCCGAGCAACAGAAACCGCTTCCAAGTCTACAGAAAAAGAAAAATACGCCCAACCGCCGACAACTTTGCCGAATAACCGACAAGCTTCCCAAAACAACCAATCAGAAACCTTGCTTTCAACTTTGCACCCAATAATATTATACGCCCGCCCCCGAAAAACTATGACCATGATCCAATTAAACTCCAACTTTGTCTTCATTGCGCTTTGGTATAAAAGTTAGTTTGGTTGAACCCCCTTTTTTTTGGGTGGCATCACAGTAGTACGCTTTGACGTACTTGAAGAGGGAGGAGCTAGAAACTAGGGGTGTGCCCAAAAAAAAAAGGATTCTCATAAGAATCGCCATTCTCATTTAGTACGAGTCAGAATCGGTTTTAAATGTCCCAAAATCAATTTTATTTAAATTATTTTATACGGCCTTGCCCGTGTTTGTTTGTGTGTGCCTTTTATTGGGAGCGCTGTTCATGTTTTACACAATTCGGCCACTGAGGGGCGGTGTGGTTCTGCGCATTCTGATACACTGTTAAGTTGTAGCCACATTAGCGCGTAGAAGGAAAAAGTCACAATCACGTTATTCCAATAAAAGTTTTGGTTTTTTTTCAGCGTAGGAAGAGCATATTCCGGTGAGTAATGTTAAATTGCTTCTCTGTATACATTCCTGAAGCGTTTTGTTCTGAGTGATAAAAGTGCCGCGAGAAGCGCGCTAATTAGCATTAGCGAGCTGGAGTAGATCATGACGATTCTCGAGTGACAACAAATAAAATTGGATGTGATGTTTATATCCTTATTTAGCTAATGCGAGTTTAGGCTATCTAAGTAATGTAATCAAAATAGAAGGCCACAGTTGACCCGAATTAGGATATTTTAAATTCTCGCTTATTTTGCTGACTGGTGCACTTTTCCCTTTCCCGTTGATCTCACTCTGTGTTGTAATCGAGGTTAGATTCTGACTTGAGGTATTTGCTGGTGCGGAAAAAAAAAAAAAAAAGTGGCAATAAAACGGTGGTTGTCATGGCGACAATCGGGGGGTCAACTGCCTTGTTTTCTTTGGTTCGCCGGGCCAGTCGTAACTGGCTGCAGCTATGTAAATGACTCCGCATTGTTCCCAGACAGCTGGGATGGGAACGGCTGCGGGGAGGGAAATTCCTCAGCATTCACTTACTCACTGCTCCCTCCTCTTCCTCCTCCTCCTCCTCCTCACACACTGCAGAGTTGCGCCACAAAAGCAGACGACCTCCAATGCAGTAGTGTCATGTTTTGACAGGAAATGATTCAGCCCATACTCCCCCCCCCCCCCTACTTTGTGTGTGTGTGAGTACCTGCAGTGTGGAAAGCTGCGTCTGCTTGGAGAGGAGAGCCTTCTCCTGCTCCGAGGGGTACGCGTTGTAGCGGTGCTCGTACAACCAGTCCCTGAGGATCTGCACCGACTCCTTGGGCAGGTTGCCACGCCGCTTCCTTTTCCCGCCGCCGCCGCTGGACGACAGGTCCAGGGGGGCGTCCACGCCGTCGTCGTCGTCCGTCTCGCTCCCCGACAACATCATCATACCTGACGGAGGGGCGGGAAAGAGAGAGGTTGTTTTTTTTCCCCCAGCTGTCAGGTTTGCGCCGTGTGATTCATCGACGGGGGGGGGCCGGGAAATGCGCGACAGGACGTCACAAAAGGCGGTCGGTTGTCAGCCATAAAAGCAGGCCGGACGCATTGGAGCCACACACCTCGCGTGCTTGTGTGACTCAGGCTGACCATGGCAGGCCTCCATTGTTTGATGGAACATGTGCAAAAGGAGTTTCAAAAGCTCAGAGTCAGACACAATATGTGCATCTCAAGGCTTCCAAAGATGCCTCGAAAGTCAACAAAGCAGGTTAGGATTCAGCTCAAAGAGCATTTCAGGGATTCCCAATATGCCACAAAACTCAACAACAACAACAAAAAAAAACAGATTTTCACACAGTACGCATCTCTCGGCTTCAAAATACGCCACAAAAGTCAACAAGTTAGCCGTCACTTCAGCTCAACGGGCATGTCAGGCCGTTCAAAATGGGCCTGCAAAGTCAAACAACTTGTCAACAAACAAATCGGGTGACATTTCAGCTCAGTGAGAATCTCGAGGGTTCAAAATACGCACCAGAAGTCAACAGATCGGGTGGTGATATGTCAACGGTTCAAAATGCGTGATCCCTCAACAGTCAGAAGACAACAAACAAGATTTCAGTTCAGCAAGCATCTTCAGGATTAGGCCCCCCCCCCCGCAAGTGTTTTTTCAGATAATCCCCGTGATGGCAAAGTGATGATACTATGATACTACCAAACTGTTATTTATATAAACTGTGTACTACAGTTCAATATTTATAACCTTTAAATGTACTGACAGTAAATACTTTTTATGAAAAACGCATGTAGGCCATAAGTCAATAAAAACTAATGAAAACACTAAGTAGTGTGGTAACTGAGCGCGCATTCTCGTGCCACAGGACGTATTGTTTTACCGCCACACAAACTAGCTCATAGAACTTTTGACCATGGCTGAACCGCAACATACTATACATGTACATGCTATTTAGATGTAGCATTAAGCAAGCAGACTGAAGGGCTTAAGCAACGTGCTTGTTATAAATACACAAGTGTCTTTATTTTGTTTAGTTTCACTGTAAAGTTCAACTGGGAGTGTCAAACAGCGTGAAGCCTCTTGTTTGAAGGACTGTTCTGTAATCCAATCTACTAAACTGCCGCTTGTTGTGAAGTGAGTCACTGCCACCATAGAATGCTCGTATCTCAAGTCTGCGCTTGCAACTCAGAGCACAAAACAACAACAAAAAAAGCTTCCAAGTCATATCTCAAGGCACTGTTATATAAAGTGCCAACTAGTTTACCATCTCCTGTTTATACCTTTATAACAACATCAATTATCATGAATAATTGTACTCTAATGTCAAAAATAAACAATGGACCACCTGTATTTAACTTTTTACCCCTAAGAATAACTAAATTCCATTGAAATAAACAGTGAATTTGGGATTTATTAGGTGTTTGACAGATGTGGGTCAAACGTCCGCCATTTTTGGGGGGGAGGGGAATGGCATTTCCGGGTTTCTTATTTTAAATGGCCCCTAAGTCACGTGAGCTCACCTTAATGCGGAAGTGACTTTTAGGGGGAAGAAGGTGAGTTAGGTGAAGGTGGGTTTACTCCATAACCTCCATAAAACCCCACCACGCAGACCGCCGTGGGGGCCGAATTCTAGTGGGAAAAGTGTGGAGCAGCCAACAGGATGAGGTAATTACGTGGGCCGGGGAGATGATGATGATGATGATGATGGTGGTGGTGGTGGTGGAGGAGGAGGAGGGGGAGGGGAGACCTGTTGCAAATCAGCGTCTCCAGACTAAACAAAAGAATCTGGAGCTGCTTCGAATTTCTTTGTACGCTTTGCAGTAAAACTTCTAAAACATTTATCTCGCGCTTCTTGAAGTCAAGTATCACCCACAGTAGCCAGAAAATACATTAAATCATAATCGGAGACTGCCCTCGTGTACGCTATGCGACTTAAAAGTTGTGTTCTTTTGTGTGTGGACACGCGGTGAACAAACTTCCAACAATGAGGTCAACCCCCAAAACACGACTACCAGTGGCTCCGTGACACTTTTTTTTTTATTTTTTTTTTACAAACAAGCCGCCAGCGTCGAGACTTTTACACCAATTCAAGCAATTTGTCAAACTAAACGCCAACGGAAAAACACATTGAACAACTTTTCCACCAAACTCCTACGGGAAAATGGCGCACTCCCGCACCGCATTCAAACTTGCTAACAAAGAGTGGCTAAAACCGCGCGTGGACTTGGAGTTTTAAAGTCGACGGACGACGAGGGCACATTCGGCGTTATTCTCGCCTCGCTCCGGTGATGAATTCGGGGGTAAACAAGCGGGGAACAAACGAAGAGTAATTCGGCGGTGACGTCTAGCCAGCACATGGCACTCGCAGCCTGTCATGTCTGCGCCGTAGACAAAAGACTCCGTGGAGGGAAATGGCTCTAGAAACCCCCCTTTTCCTCGTCGTAATAAACATTTATTCACTACATCTTACCTTTTTTCGTCTTCATTTCCACCCCTTGTAAGCCCACTTTTGATCCTCGCGTGGAAGAAAAGAAGCAAAGGTCCCCGCAGCGGTGATCTTCTGCTGCCTCAGCGTGTATCCAAATGTGAAGAATCCTTATTCATCAAGAAGGGGTTGGAAAAGGGAGAAAGATGTATCCGTTTTTTTTTTTTGGGTGGGGGGGTTCTGTGCCGTGTGCTGGTCCTTGGCGGAGGTAGGCAGGCTGTGTGTTGGGGGGGTGGATGATGATGAGGAGGAGGTGAGGGAGGGGGGGTCACCTGAGATCTCTCTCTCTCTCTCTCTCTCTCTCTCTTTCTGCGCGCGAGGCTTTTTGCTCATTGACTGCGTTGTGCGTGTATGATTGGGGGGGGGGGGGGGGGGTACTGGGTGACAGCTATCTTTGACAGCTGCGTGACTCAACCCACGGAGGATGCTCCCTCCCCCTTTTCCCGCCGCCCGCTGACATCAGCTCCGCGCGCGCCCCTCTCTCGATCCGCTCCACTGACACACACAAACAAAACAAACACAACGTGCAAAAACAAGCTACTGTTGTTTTTCACGGTTTGTTTACTGCGTCGCTTTCGCCCTTGTAATTATTGGTTTCGTTATACGGTACTCGAATCATATATATTTATGTGCACAGTCGAGGTTGGCGCACTAGTCAACACGTTGAAAACAACAAAAAAACACGGGGGAAAAAAACAGTGCAAGATCAATGCCTTCATTTGTATGCGCCGCGCAGCCATGCGACAGCTGCTCAAAAAAAAAAAAAGAAGAAGCTGTGGATAAGCGCTCTTGAAGCGAAATGTCGCCTCCTGGTGGATGGTTGTGGGAATGCAAGGGACGTCAGGAAAATGCAAATACGTGGCTATGTGTTGTACTTGTACGTGTGGTGTAAGAAGTAGGTAAGTAGCAATGTTGGTTACCACCGTACTTATTTTTCATTTGATTGGGTAATATTTCTGGCTTCATTGTTTCTCATGCAATTATCTGCATGGTAGACTATGTCGTGTTCTGACTTTGAAATTCATCTTATGTCATCACTTTACTAAAAACAAAATAGTGTTAAAAAAAAAAAGTCTACATTTTTTTTTTTTTTGAATTCTAAATTTATTGGAGAATTTACTGCATTTTTTCCCAGTTTAAATGTTATTAAATGCAAAATTAAGTTTTGTTCCCCTACTGGTACTATATGTTAATCAATCCATGTTATATAACACCCAGTTACACCTCTCTTTTTTTATATCAATGCTAAAGTTATAGTGAACAGACACTCCAACATGGCGGAAGTAGTGAAAATAATCATACAAATGATTACTCGAGCGTACCTCTGACCTCACCTTTGATACTGTGCAGTTACGTTTCTTTTATTTTAAGGGAATGACCTCACCCGTGTATTATTGAAACAATGTGGTGAGACCTATATTTAGATGGTGTCGTTCAGTGTCAGATAGTGTCGTTAAAACGGTCACGCTTGTAATTAAGCCAGTTAATGCCCTGTAAAATCATCACTATAGTGATAGAAAGAAACACAAAACACTTAAAAAAAAAATATATATATATATATATATCAGGCCATGTAATGTGGTGATTATATAAATAAATAACATGTAAAAGTCCACAGTTTCCCCATTCAGTTTACTCAATGGCTAATATTCTTCATCAGCGAGAGCTGAAGTGTACTTTATTTTGTATTCGTAACAAGATGTTCATTTTAGGCGTTATTACACAACCAGGCTGACGCATCCCGTCTTTTGATGTCCCCATATACTTCACTGTTGCATTCCTTCACGTTGGACCGGAAGTAAGGGTGGGTCGAGCACGCAAGATGTGGCGCATTCAAACTTTCAAAATAAAGAGCTCGCCACAAAGACAACCAAAATGGCGTATGTAGTTTCCGGTGTAAGTGGTTCTCAATCAGCGTCTACTAGCCATAACTCGGGAATTTTTATAAAATAATTTGTAACACACTCTAAAGAAAATAGGATAAAAAGTACATTATAAATACTGTACTCAAGTAGTTTTATCTCTTGATTTCTTTACTTTAGTATTTATTTGACTGAATCACTGGTAAGGTGTTATTTTGTTTTACAGCCATTTGCTAATTTTTTTTTTTTGTCTGTCCCCAATAACACATTGTTTTGATAGTGATTTTTAGTTTTTCCTTGTCTGTATGAGCACTATACAAGTCAGGGCTCCCTAAATGCTGATATTATGCGCATAAGATAATGACAATGCAACAAAGTTTTTTTTTTATTACTCGTGCATGTGTGACCAATAAACTTACTGATTCGTGACCGTTTGTTAGGATTAGTTTTGAACAAAGTTATAAAAGCTAGTAATAGACACTAAAATATACATGTATGATATGTAATTAAAAAAACAAAACTTTTGTACACGTAAGCTTCAGAGTCTGTACACGTTTAATTCAGGGAGTTGATGACCTACCTTTTGTCTTGTTTTATGTTTGTACTTTTTAGTGTGCGAGTACTCGAAATCACCTGTGACTTTTATTTTGAAGGCGCCGCAAACGGAAACACAACGGCCATCATCCGATCGGGCTTGACAGTTGTTTAACAACCGCCGAGCTCGCGTCCCAGCTTTTTGGGAGGCTCCCGGTGTAGGAGTGACGCGAGTGGGGCCGAAGTATACGGCGTACCCCCTCCCAACCCCTCCCTCCACTTTTCTGCTATCGGGAACAGACGGGGGTCGCGGAAAAAACTTCCTCCGCAACTTCGCCGCGTCGATGTCGGTGACAAGCGGCGGTATATTTAGCTGTGGCCGTCATCGCGCTGTGACTGGCTGGCGGTTTGCTTGCTATAAAGGACGCGCTTCGACATGCAGCTTTACAACAGCGCCTTGACTCACTACCCGAGATCGTCCAGCAAAGTCACCATCACTTTATCCGGCGGAACCTCCAGCACACCTGAGGAAGAGGAACACGCACCCGGACCGAGCCAGCCAGACGCGACTGCTACTTCCGCAAACATGCCTGCTTTTTCTTGCTACGAAGCCGCCTCCTCCTCCTCCTCCTCCTCGAGGCCCAGGCCTGTCTTCTTCACATCCACTGCCGAGTTGCTCATACGCAGAGCGGACGGGGTGGAGAGGACGGTACCGGTCCAAATCACCAGGGTGCCCAAGCCTCCGTCCCCCGACGATGAGCTGGTGGACTTTATAGATGAGCTCAGGAACAGGACTGATGGACTTTTCTTGGAGGAGCCCGGGGAGAATATTCTGTTTGAAGAAGAAGCGAGGAATAACAGGTGGGTGCTTGAAGAGGAGCCTTGCGGCACTCCTGCAGAGCCCCGCCTGAAGGATGAGGGCTCTACATCCGACTTTGAGCTCAGCGTACTGCAGGAGCAGAAAATTGATGATAAGGTGACCCGAGATGACAAGGTGGCCCGCTACCTTGCCGAGGTGGAAACGCAGAATAAGTATCTTCGGGAACGACGCAAGTTCCGCTACCACATCATCCCGGATGGCAACTGCCTGTACCGGGCCGTATGCAAAGCCACCTACGGCGACCAGGCGGGCCACAGCGAGCTGCGGGAGCGCACGGTGCACCACATCGCCGACCACCTGGACCAGTTCAACCCGGTCATCGAGGGCGACGCCGGCGAGTTCCTCATCAACGCGGCGCAGGACGGCGCCTGGGCCGGATACCCCGAGCTCCTCGCCATGAGCCAAATGCTGGACGTCAACATCCACCTGACCACCGGGGGCAGCGCCGAGAGCCCCACCGTGTCCACCATGGTGCACTTCCTGGGCGAGGAGGACGCGTCCAAGCCGGCCGTCTGGCTGAGCTGGCTGAGCAACGGACACTACGACGTGCTCATGGGCGCCCGCGTGGACAACCCGGAGTACGAGGACTGGTGCCGGCACTCCCAGATGCAGAGGAGGCGGGACGAGGAGCTGGCCAAGTCCATGGCAGCGTCCTTGTCCAAAATGTACATTGAGAAAAATGGAGCTGTGTAAGCACGGGAAGACTGTTTGGTTTGTGCCTTAAGTGATTTATTTTTTTTATAAGAGGTTTAACAAAGTGCTGTGCACAGACTTGACTGTTTGTAATTGCCACCGTTGCTACATGAGTGGATGAAAATGTGGCTGTGTTCGGAATCGCCCTCCACAATGTTTCTTGAAAAATAACAAACAACCGATTGCCACTAAAAAATGTGAAGGGTCGGAATGTAGTGTGCATGAGACAATTTTGAGCTGGGGTGCGAAAATATCTTTTATGTAAGTGGACGTGAAGTGCTTTCTAAATGATGTTTAAAAAAAAAAAAAAAAACACTCAAAACAGTAAGACATTATTTGTGAGTTTATTCATTCGGAAACCAGCTAACGTTGATTTGGTATGTTGTAATTACGCAATTAACAGGGAATGATTCCGAACACAGCATGTTTGTGTTTACTGTTAAGAGTAAGGTTACTCGGGCCACACTTAAAAGAAAACAATTCAACAGGAAATGTTTTTTTTTTTAAGAAAAACAAAGTTGTAATGTAATTGTATTTATAAAAAAATAATAATTAAGAACGCACGTGTAAATTTTTCCCCATAAAAAAAATCCCAAATATTTTGAATATTGTTTTTTTTTTTATCTTGCAGAATACTAGTGTTAATTTCCTTGACATAATAGAACAAAAAAAATGTATATTTTTTCGTGAATTCATCTGACTCTTGAAAACATACTTCCCAAGACTTTGAATATTTTTATTTTTAATATGATGGGGAGTTGGTGGGGGACTATCTAATCTCAATTTTACTATACAGTGCTTTTTTTTTTTTTTTTTAAATTAATGTCTTTTATGCTTTATTTTTGTCATAATATGACTTTTGAAACAAAAGATTTTAAATATATTATTTTACTTTTCAACTTTATCTTTATTGCAAGTTTCCAAATTGAATACTGTCAAACGCAATCTAAATCCAACTATCTTGAAAAAAAACAACAATTTTTTTTCCTCAAATGGAAGAAAAAATCTTTTCAGTTTGACCTTAATATTCCTTTTTGTGACATGAGTTAAATGCTATATATTTATTGCCGCACGGTTTTATAATGCAGGCTTAAGCTTGGGACCTAAAATGCTGCCAACTACTCTAAATGCTTACGAAGCAGATGCACATTTTTATGACAATGTGTTGTTGTTTTTTTTTGTAATTCAAGTTTGTTGCAATGCATTATTACATTCTATATGTTTATGTACCGTTTGACTAAGATTGACATTTAATGACGTGTTCAAGTAAGCCTTTTCGTAATCCAGATACCTTTTTCCCCACCTTTTCTATCTGCAATTGCTGCACAAATAAAAGTGTCCTTCTATGTGACTCATCCGTGTTTGACTCACTGCGTGCGTGTCTCCGTGGAATTCTTGGAAGTGTTTTTTGGGTCAGGCCGCTTGTCATGTTTGAGGATTTTGTGAATAGCTTACAAGTATTTTTTTTTTTTTTTTTTGTGCTTGTGTGTATTTTTATCCTCAATGAATAAACACTGTCAACTGGGGGAATCTGCTAACTCATGATTGACAAAAGTTCTCCAAACTGTTTTGACCTAGTTATGGATAATGCCGCGATTCTGCAGTTGTGAGATGGCCTCATTGTTGCCAGTTTAGCAATGTTGTCGCTATATTTAGCATCTGGGAAGTATTTTTCCAAAAAAAAAAAAAAAAGCAACTTGTGACAAATTTAGAAAAACATTTGGAGACTCTGACATGCCCTGCAGGCCATCACACCGCTACATCCAATGGTGAGCCAATTTCATTATGAGATTGGGTTTTCATTGGCAGAGGCAGCACTTCGCCGCCAAGTCGAATTATGCTCGTCAGTTGTTCTGCTTGACATTTTTGTTTGGTGGTGTGCCTTGATTTTTTTTTTCTCCATGGTTGAAAACTTCCAATTCTGGTCGATAATTTTTTCACCAGTGACCGTGTGTGTGTTTTTTACAAATTGACAGTGCATTGTTAAAGGCCCAACAAACCACATTTTTGTGGGGTTTACTGAAAAGTGATGGTTCACCGACACAAACGTTTTGTGCCTGATTTCGGAAAAAAACAACTTAAAGACAACCCTTATGGAGAATTTAGTCTTCAATGGATCCAACCCAGTAAGACTCAAGTAAGCTTCAACTCATTTTCAAGCTTGCACTTCCTTCTCCTTCCACTAGAGGGTGGTGTTGTCCCCAAATAATGGATCCCCATCGAGCAGTGGATCTTAAACATTTTACACCAAGTACCACCATAATGACCAACACTAAGTGTTCATAAAAACAGGCAGAGGTTATTTTCTTAAAAAAAAGTATATCATTGTTTGCCATTGATGACTCAGGAATGCTTAATTGTGCCACCGTTTGAACATTAGCATTTCATCAAAATATAAGGAATATTAATCTGTGTGTCACTAATGTTATCTGGTCTCATTTCTCGTAAACCGACCACCAGAGACTCAACATGAACTCCCTGTTAGAAAAAACTTTTGGACAGTCTAGCTTCTTCTATCAGGGAGTTAAAATGTGGAATGCTCTCCCTGCTGAACTTAAATTGGAGACAAAAAAAAAAAAGTCAGGCTAAATTTGCTCTCACTTGTTTTTTTTTTTACATTTTTGTAAAATTGATGAAGACGTTATACAGCACACAAAATAAATAAATAACGCATGTCGAAAGAGATGACTGAGTTGTATTTTGTCTTTTCAGCCCGAGTGACGTCCCCCAGCGTAGAGGAGGCGGTGGGGGGCGGAGGTGGCCGCCAGCGAGCGAATTGGGACGCGGCCGCCCGGACGCAGTTGCGCTTGGCTGGTGAAGTTCAGTTCGCGGAGTCTTTAAAAAAAAAAAGGAAAAAGAAAAAAGAAGAGAGAGTAAGAGCAGCAAGCAGCCGGTGGGGGAAGAACATTGGACATGTCGCGGCACCGCGTGCAGTTCGCGGACCTCCCCGCCACGATTGACCACAGAGGAGGGGGCAAATTTCACAGTAAGGGGACTATTTTATTCATCCGCTAATTGACCTTGATTGTTGGAGACGCGCCACTCAAATCAATCATTGCCTTCTAAATGGATTCTTAATGTTAAAATCCACGTTGCCCTGATGTGTAACTGCTTATCCTACTTTATCATCATATTCCTTATAGTTATAACAATAATAGTACTAATGTGAGAGAGTCAATCATTTGGTTTAAGCACACCGTATGAGAGAGTTGAGGATGCAGCTGTTTGCAGACCAGAGGATGTGTGTTTGTGATTATATATTCAGTATATAATTAAATCATGTATGCTGCAAGTAGCAGAGCGCTGCTTGGCTTTCAAGTTGTTCTGATGTTTCCCGTAGGAAATCATGTAAATTCATTTCCACCAGGCTAAAAATGCCAAAACCTTTTATTAAGTGTACAGGCAGTGTTTTCATTATGATTTTAATGTTCTGGGCCTCGTGGTGGTTTAGCGGTTAGCACATTTGCCTCATAGTTCTCAGGTTTTGGGGTTTGAATCTTGATTCCCGCTTCCTTTCGCATTCCAAAAAACCTGCTTGATCTGCTCATCGATGGCTCAAAATTGTCATTAGGTGTCAAATGTGAGTGTGAATGGTTGTTGGATGGGAACCAATTGAGGGTACAGCTCATCAGCTGCATATTTCGAGGAGCCAAGTTTCGCCTGGGTTGTTATGATGTTACGGAGAGTTCTCGCCTATACTTCCAGAAAAAAATATACAAAAAAAGAGGCTTGACGTTTACTGTCAAATGAATGATAAAACACTATAACACATGTATTTAAAACAACCACTTAAATATGGCTTGCTAGCTTAATGCTAACTCATAATGGGGAGCACCATAGAGGGGCTACGGGTTAGCATATATGTTGCACACTTTCCAGGAGTAGCACAATGCCCTTCGAAGTGAAACAAACATTTTTACAAAAGCTTTTTAACTCATTCGCTGCCATTGACGGCTATAGATGTCAAAAATAAATTTGAACTATTTCTATTAGTTTACCTTTTTTTTTTTCATATGAAAACCGAGAACAGATATAAAATTTGTGATTAATCTTGAGTTAACTAGTGAAGTCATGCGATTCAATTACGGTAAAAAAATTGTAATCGCCTGACGCACCTAATTTTTAATAATCTTTTCTTTTTTTTAAATCGCGTCAGGCGATTAAAATTTTTAATTGTAATTAATTGCATGACTTCAACAGTTAACTCATGATTAATCACACATTTTATATCTGTTCTAAATGTATAATATTGTTTTTTCTAGGTTTTCATACTATTGTTAAGAAAAGTCGGGAAAAAAATGTTAAACTAATAGAAATAGTTCAAATTAATTTTGACGTCTATAGCCGTCAATGGCAGCGAATGAGTTAATTTCACCACCGTACTTACTGGACAGAATTAAAATAGCGAACACGATACAAAGTGCACCACGGCGTGATTCTAAACACACAGTCACTATTTCTGAAACTATTTTGCCTCTCACAAAAGATGAAGCATCTTCGCTTCCTCATTCGCGAGCTAAAATAGTCCTAAAGTTGCGTTAGCGACATTTCATTTAACTTGCCGTTGCAACTTTTGTTTACATTAGCGCAATCCTCTCAGCATGATTCAATCATTGATGTTTGGAAGCAACCTTTTTTTTTTTTGCACTCCCTCCTTCCCTTTTTGGATGCAAGTCAGCAGCATCCAGCAAAACGCTCATAGGAAGTGGCAGCTGCCCTTTGCATGCTCCTGCCAACCTCCCTCCTCAGGTGTCCTCTCATGTTGACTCCCGAGTAGGATGACGCTCCTCTCACACGACCCCTCCCCACCCTTTTTCTCTCCAGAAAAAAAAAAAAAAGGATGACGCTCCTCTCACAAGACCCCCCCCCCCCCCCCAAAGTGTGGTAGGCTTTTTTTTGACGAGGCGCACGTGAGCTTTAGCTCCCCCCCGCTGCAACGTAGCAGCAACAGGCGTATGAGCCGGGCGCATCACCATGGCGACGGGCCGAATGTCGCGCCAGATGAGACGCAATGGAAAATTGCTGACGCGTCCCGAGCGGAGTATGATGTCATCTCCGGTGGCAGGGATGCGTTATTGCGTCACTCCCGATGACCCGAGGTGAGGTGACATCAAACTGCAATCTCATATCCATTTTCCACATGCGGTATACCGTGCAAAAAAAAAAAAAAGAGAGGACTTTGTTTTGTTTTTTTTCTTTTCTTTTTAAGAGAGCTCAGTATTGTTCATTCAATTTGACATCATCATTGCTCTCCTTTTTTTAAAAAACAAATAAATTAAAAAAAAATTA
Source organism: Vanacampus margaritifer (assembly GCF_051991255.1). Classification (NCBI taxonomy): domain Eukaryota; kingdom Metazoa; phylum Chordata; class Actinopteri; order Syngnathiformes; family Syngnathidae; genus Vanacampus; species Vanacampus margaritifer. The sequence continues at coordinate 13,224,599 of NC_135451.1, forward strand.
ATAAAAATGTTTTTTTTTCTCTTTTTTTTTTTTTAAATATATATACATATATATACATATACACACACATATATATATATATTTTTTTTTTTCTTTTTTTTTGTATGTGGGTGAGCATGGCGTGTGTGTATTCATCAGTTCAAAATTAATAAAAATGTTTTTTTTCTCTCTCTTTTTTTTTTTTTAAATATATATACATATATATACATATACACACATATATATATATATATATATATTTTTTGTATGTGGGTGAGCATGTGCGTGTGTGTATTCATCAGTTCACCTAAAGCCCATTAAAAAAAAAAATCCCATACTAATAATATAATAATAAATTGCCAAATGCAGAAACATCAATGTAAGTTATCACAATGTAGTGGCTCTCGCTAACAGACAGAATTAAGTAACCAGAATTAGGTTAAAAAATTCTATATATACGTAGACCATGTTTCTATAAATTTTGATATTTGGTTTTTATTTGAGGCAGATATTTTTTCCATTAAAATGTGATTTATGAGGAGGTTTGGACTATAAGGACTTTGTTGTTTTTAACGCAGACGTATTATGTCAAATGGACTTTTTAATGGAGCGCAGTGGGTGGCGTTGAGCGCATCTCTTGAACGAGTGCGATAGAAAAGGAATGGTTGGACTTTTTTTGATTGCTCGTATAAAAATACTTGGATCCCCGGAGTGCCTGCTGTAGCCCATCAAGTGGGAAATTAAACAAGCAAGTCAAAATTTAACAAGCTCCCTTTTTCAACAAACGTGTCCGTGAGCGAGCCGTTTAACCCCCCGAGTCCGCATGGTAACGAGTGAGCAAGTTGCTCATTTGCATGAGACGGGCCCGCCTCCTAAAAACAAGCTATATCGACATTTTACGTTAACTTTCAAACCTGTTTTTTAAAAGCCCGCAAAAACCCCTAATATGCGATTATTCAGACCTCAGGGTTACCCAACCCAAGTCATTTTAACACGAATTAGGGTACCTTTGGGTTTGTGTCTTTTGTGGCGGCCATTTTATGTTGTCACTCGCTCCGATCCACGGTGTTTTCACGTTATTTTCGGTCTCTATGGTGAAAATGCCACAGTCTGTGTATATATAGATAAGAGCATATAAATCTGTGTCCAGAAAGAAATAATCATCAAATAATTAAACTTTTGTCACCTGTTAATCAGAAAGAAGCAAAATTGGGACAAAGACAGCCCGATTATCCAAATGAGAGCACCAGGCCTTACGTTTTGACCAGATTTCTCCCCAAACTCCATTTGCTGGCGTTACTCTGCGGCTGTTTCGATTTGACTCCTAAACGTCTGTCATGAACAATACTGAGCTCTCCAGAATTTTTTTTTGATAAAAATAAATAAATAAATAAAATAGTGTCTGTCACATTGAACGCAGCCGCCGCTTGCCGCCGAGATTGACAGGCTGTAAATCCGAGCGTCTGTCGAGCAAAGCGGCGCAGTGTCCTTCAATTTCAGGACGGGGGTCGGGGGGGGCGTAAGATGCTCCTTTTCGATTGGACGGCCGAGGGACGATTTGCGCCTTCCCGCTCAATCGGTAGCATGAAGAAGTTACGCCATCAATCATTCGTCTGATCTTCACAGGAAGCCACTCCGACTCTGTCCGCCGAGCCAAATTAAAAGACCCGAGAGGGCCGAGAACATATGAGTATTTTAGTCCCCTTCAGAGAAACCACCTGCTTGTCATTTTAGCCCTTCGTAGTCCTTTTTGTAATATATCATTGTTCAAATAGACTAAACTATATTTATTGGCCACAATTCTGAACTTTTTCCTCCCCCCTCACATATGGATACAATCATTTAGGGAAGAAGGTTGTTGTGTAGCAGCAAGTGAAATAGAGTTACATTACGCAGATCATAGAATTTGTGACTTCTTCACACAGAGTTGTTGCAAAAATAGCCATAATAGCAGCAGTGCTCGTCGGGTTTTGGCAGCGAGGAACGAGGACGACAACATACATTATAGCCAACTTAAAAAATTTTTTTTTTTCTTTAGTCCTTCCTCGGGTCTCCTGGCGGCCTCACGACTCTGGCTGGAAGTGTTCGGTTTAGGTGAACGGTATGGGATTTTTTTTTAATAGGTTTTAGGTGAACTAATGAATACACACAAACTCGCACGCACATACACGTACTCCAAAAAAAAAAAAAAAATAATAATAATAATAAAAAATATTTAAAAAATTAAAATAAATAAAAAGGAGAACAATGATGATGACATGTCAAATGGGTAAAATTACCGAATGAACAATACTGAGCTCTGCAGAAAAAAAAAAAATCTTTAGTCATTCAAACCCGCGCTCCGATTTAACTTCCAGAGGGTGAGAGCCACTTTCGTATTAAAATGCACCAGGAAGAAAAAAGGTCCCCGAGTATACATTGTGTTCAACCAAATCTCAACTTGTGTTTGTCCATACCTTGAAGAAAGAAAAATGGACCCCGGGAGATTTTAAACAGCTGTTTCCACGGCGGATTAAGTGCCTCCCTCTTAAGGGCTCTTAAGTTGCCCTTCTCGTAAAGTGCAACGTTTCAACAGCACGCCGCGGCCTTCGCCTCCCCGAGAGCCGACGGATGCTGTTGTTTTTCTTGCTGCCACTCGGATAAAAAAAAAAACAATGACCTTGAGGTGACTTTGTTAACAGTTGCTTGAACACCGTAATGGCGTGTGGACCACTTCCTATTGATTGAGCAATTCTTTAATACATGTCAGATTTTTTTTTTTTTATTTTTTTATTTTTTTTTATTTAAAAAAAAATCATGTCTGATTTTGAATAATCATCATCATTGCAAAACTCTTTTGTTGCCCGTTTCCTATTTTTTGGACCATCTGCTTTTTTTCTCTTCATGATAACCATGTTCTGATTTTGTGCTTCAATCAACATAATATAGAAGAGAATGTTTTATGCGGAGGATCAAAACTTGACACCTGGTTACGTATTGCTTGTAGATGTGCTTACACCCGTGGGCAGTATTTTATTTTGAAATGACTTGGTCAGAACCAACAAAAAGCCAAAAAATGGTCAAAATAACGCCTAGGGGTTAATCGCTCCGTGTGCGGCGAAAAGTTACGGACTGTCATTTTTTTTGTGCTGGTCCACTTCAGTTGCTTCGGGCGCACGCGTTTGAACCCCTCGACATTGCGGTAGAGTGGGCGGTATTGCGTCGGAGCTCCTCGAACCTCAGGCAGGCGCCATCCATCTTTCAAGTCTACGCGGCTGCAGGGCAAGCATTGTGATGATATTGAGAGGAAGCAGATGCTTTTGTCTCTTTTAGTCATGTTTGTCAACACCCCACCGACCTGCCCGAAGCGGTGTCCGGGAAATAATGAAGCTCACCTGTTCAGCAGCAACAAGTGACACATGGACCCCCCCCCCTCTCAGCGTGGGCCACTTACGGCTCGCAGTCCAGTTGCCCGCGGGATCCGCAGAGGAGTAAACAAAGTCTTCTATCATGTTTACGGTCACCTCAAGACCGAGAGAATCCAAAGGTTGTTAATACGCGGAGGGCGAACGCGCGAGTAATGGATCGCGAGGCCTGTCGGGCCTCCGAGCGGCGGTCCTGAAATACCTCAGCTTGCTTTATTGGCAATTAGAGACGAGCAGGCGGTATTTTCTTTCCTGATAGGGAACTCATAACGTTCTCCGCCTGCCGTTCTCAAAGCACGATGTTGTCAACTGCCGCGCCGTTGTCATTATAGCGAAGTTTGAAAAGTCGAGTGGTTTGGAACCTGGAACCCTGGAACCCTGTACCTGTTGTTGAGTAGGTACATTATTCAGTATTGCACTTTTTTTTTGGTGACATTTTGTTTAGTGATGTGCCATGAGTTTTTATCCCTCTCTAATATAAAATACTATATAATAATAATAATAATATATTGGCTCAGGTTTAACAGTGCCCAAAATGAACATGTGTGGATACCTGATAACGAGGCCTATCGTTGGCATGTCGGGGAAAAACTCGGCGCTGGTGACTGTCGTGCCCACCAGCAGCGATTTTAATGACTTTCCGAATCAATCAAAAGATCTGGGTCGCCGCCACAGAGGTCGGCTGGCACCGACGCAAACAAAAGAACTCCTGCGACTGCAGTCCTCATTGTTTTGCTGGGGAACGTGCGGCTGGTTTTGAGCCCATTTTCTGGTTGCCAACGAAAAGTCTTTTCCGAAACTGTTATGCTAAGTATTAAAAAAAAAATAGTTTTTTTTGTGTCTCGTTCGGAAATCAAGAAATGTATAAGGCGAGAGAACTTTATAATCTTGACAATATAAAATTGTAACTAGTTAGTTGTTAGTTTAGATGATAAGCTTGTATCACAATTAGTTAATCGTTTTGTTACTGGTAAATCAATTGGAAGGTTAGTTGGCTAGTTACAATGTTTTGCTTCTAGTTATCTGTTAGGTAGTTGAATACGACATTACTATTAGACTAATTTTAGTTATTTAGTTATTGGACTTATTTGTTGGCTAGTTAGATCGTTTGTTGGTTAGTTACTTTAAAGATATATATTATATTATTATTATTTATTTATCATTTATTTTTATATTATATATTATTATTATATATTATATTATATATATCACGAGTTAGTTAGTTAGTTAGTTAGATGTGACTGGACAGCAGTTGGTTAGATAAGGGGTTATGATTAGTTAATTGAAATGTGCTTGGATCCCAGTAAGTTGAATGCATGATCGTGATTGGATTAGTAGTTAGTAAGTGACTTGGTGAGTCGAGTATAAGAGGTCATTGGACGTCAGTTAGTTAGTTAGTTAGATGTGACTGGACAGCAGTTGGTTAGATAAGGGGTTATGATTAGTTAATTGAAATGTGCTTGGATCCCAGTAAGTTGAATGCATGATCGTGATTGGATTAGTAGTTAGTAAGTGACTTGGTGAGTCGAGTATAAGAGGTCATTGGACGTCAGTTAGTTAGTTAGTTAGTTAGTTAGTTAGATGTGACTGGACAGCAGTTGGTTAGATAAGGGGTTATGATTAGTTAATTGAAATGTGCTTGGATCCCAGTAAGTTGAATGTGTGATCGTGATTGGATTAGTAGTTAGTAAGTGACTTGGTGAGTCGAGTATAAGAGGTCATTGGACGTCAGTTAGTTAGTTTAGTTAGATAAGAGTATATGTTTTGGTAGTTAGTTAGCTAGATAGCAAATTTATATAACCAATTTTCACAAAACTTTGCAGTGGTGTGGAACTTGGATCAAGACAAAGAAAAACAACCCAATAAATTCTGGACAATGAAAGGATCCATTTTTTTTAATTTTTTTTAAAAACAGTTAACTTTGTATCCATGGAGGTCACCCAAGGCAATGATCCAACTGATTGCATTATTAAGTAAACAAAGGTTTGCGATTGAGGGCAGAAGTCGACCCCCTACTGAGTTATGGATGTCATATGCATTTTACATGACATAATACAGACAAGTCGGCAAACGGGTAAAGACACTCCTGGTTACTGACAGCAAGTCGGAGGTTCACAATGAGGAAGAAGCAGGCGGATGTTGATAAGTGCAAGGAACGTCACCGTGTGTGTGGGAACGCGCGTGTACACGTGTGGAAAGTGCTGAGAAAGGTCCTGCTTTCTCTTCCAGCCTGAGAAAAAAACACCTTCAACCCCAGCAGTTTTACATTCCAATTGGTTGACTTCTGTTTTTTTTTCTTTCTTCCTGCTGATAAAAGTGTGCGCTGCCTCATCAGCAACATGTAAAAATGAGCAAACAAAATCACTTCTTTTTTTTTTCATTTTTTTTTTCAGCACTTCCTGGCAAAGTTTGTAGGTCACATCGGGGTAATCCACTTTGCTCCTGGGAAAGTCTGCTAATTAGCGTCATGCGGAGGGCTGATCCATCACTCCTGACTGTAATCGGAAGACAAAGAGGCTTTTTAACTTGTTTGCAACGCGATCACTTTTAAATCAAAATAGATCAATATTTTTAGCGTGAAATATTGTCCTTGTTCCAGATTTTCTTCTTCTTCTTCTTCTTATTATTATATATATATATATATATATATATATATATATATATATATATATATATATATATATATTTTTTTTAAAATGCTTACTTTTGAGTTATAGATTGGACAGCATTTCGCTAGTTAGTTGGTGAGCTAGTTAGCTGGTAAATGATTTGCTGAATATGGGATACTTGGATCGCAGTTGGTTAGTTAGCTGGTTATTAGGTCAAAAGGTTGTGGTTGGACACTAGTTAAGAGCTTATGGTTGAACATCGGTTAGCTGGTTGGTTAGATAGTGGAAAGGTTAAACTTGCATTACTATTCATGTATTTTCTTATTGAGTAGTTAGGTTGTTTGTTTTTTACTTGACATGGTAGACTTGGATCAAAGTTAGATAAGGAATTACGATTGTTTAGTTACTTGGTTATACTTTGAGTGCAGTTAGGTAGGATATTATGAGTGAAAAAAGCGTGAGTGGTCGTTAGCTAGCTAGTTGGTAAGTTAGTTTAGTAAGGGTATGGTTGGTTGCGATGTCGTGCTTTGGTTCACAATTCTTTGCCGGTTGTGTTGTGTTGTGTTGAAATGCAGACCAAAATCTTTCTACATCAGGGAAGGTCTACAAAGTTTCTTCCTTGTTGGTTTTTAGCTTTAAATCGTAGTCTTGTCCTCTAAATGTCTACCCGCGATCCCCCACTTTGTCTCACTTCCAACAGAAAGCCGATTGAGCCTCGGCCAAGAAGTGAGCTGAGAACATTCATTGACTTAACCTCGTTGCGAGAAAAGTGCTACGGAGTTTTAATATCGCAAGGAAAAAAGTGGGTGTGACTGACGGTTTTCTCTTTGAACTTCCAAATGAGGATCAGACGAGCCAGGTTAGGGCCGAAGCTGCCCCCGCCGCCAACGGAGATTGAAGGAGCAGGAAGGAGGACCTCGGCATGCGAGATTCGCTCCAACCTCCCTTTAAAGCTTTATCTCCTCTACCTTCTCATCTTTCTTCAATCAGCCTTCTTGGCACCCTCGGCTTCTCCGAGTCATCCAGTCACTTCATCAATGGCTTCTGGGCTTCTCAAACTTTTTCGGAAGCAAGGGGGGGGGTCGGTTTTTCCAAAAACCTCCTCATAATCTTAATGCCAATTGCGCCTAACTACCATTTGTACCCCTCAATGCCATATCGAGGTGCCTGTTTTTTGAGAATAGAAGTCGTAACGTTGCTTTGACCTCACAGGGGTCCGGACACAAGCGCTGGAAAAACATGTGTGTACACAAATCTGTGATGAGGTCAAAGGTCAGAGCAGATGTCAGCCGATGGGCGTGCCAGACTAACCCCTGACCCAGGTTTTGAAATTGAAGGTGAATAAGTAACATGTGTGTTCTGCATTTGTAGTGCTTTGCCTTTCCAAGAGACACATTTGATGTATTAAACGGACGGAACAAAGAGCCACTGTGACTGAGCATTTAGCATTTAGTATAGATATATTTAAAAAAAACAAAACATTTATAGGTCCAGCAGTCTTCATTACTTTATTAATCATAATTCCACATCTTTATTCTTGCATATTTGAGAATTTATTCTTGCCCTAATACTCTCCGATTGTTGTTGAAGTTAAACTCTCATGCAATTCTGATGACACCAAATTTGACTTCCTCCCACTTTATACTGACAATAAAATTCTGAGGCTTTTTTTGAGAATTTTTTTTATTTTAAAGGTAGCTAAACGATTCCCCGATTCCCCAAAATGATTCGATTATTTTGATAATCAATTCATTGTCGATTAATCAATCATTGCACCTCTATTTCATATTATTTTTTGGAACTAGACTTGTTCTTGTAGTTTTATTTAATCTAAAAAAAATAAAAAATAAAATCTCAGAACTGTCATAATTCCTTGATTTCGTCCAGAATTATTATTATTATATTATTATTATTATTATTGTTATTAATATTATTATTATTATTATTATTATTATTATTATTATTATTATTATTATTTTTATTATTATTATTATGTTGACAAACCCTGATATTTCAAAATTATTATTTGGACTATTCTTGCAATATTTGTTTTTTTTTCCAGAATTTTTTCTCTTCTTCGTTCTTGTCATAATTCTTCGGCTCATTATTTTTGGTCTACAAAGAAATATATCTATATATATATATATATATATTTATTTTTTATTTTTTATAACATTTCACCTTAAATAATAAAATAAAATAAATAAAATAAAAATAAAATAAATTGTATTAAAAAAAGAAAAATCAGCCCGACGATTAAGTAAACAAGATGCTCTGGTGAGGGGAAGGAGAAGAAGAAAAAAAAAGCCTTCAACTTTTGGGTTTCTCCTTTAGCAGGCGGCAAAACGAGAGCCTGCAGCTGTTTGCCGGTGCCGTTCATCGCAATCAGCCTCAAGTCGGCACCGCTTATGGAGTGCTGTTAATTCCTTTTCATTCGCCATAAAAGAAAAGCCATAAAGACCGGAGATCATCACCGCTGTCGCAGAACTCCATCATAGCATAATGGAGTAAAGTCGAGCATCTTTTTTTTTTTTTTTTTTTTTGTATCCTTTACCCCCAATCCTCGCCATCTATCGCAGCCTTTTAACGATGATTTATTTGGGAAGCTGTCGCGCTCCCAGCTTTAAATCTTGCGCCCGTACACGTCCCACAGTGTGCGTCGGGCTCCATCAGATGATTATCTGCTGTGTCCCTCGTTGGCCTCGACCCGCGCTTGTTGGCTCAGCACAACTCAGCTGCTGACTGAAGCCTTGTGTGCTTGTGTGTGTGTACGTGCGTGTGTGTGTGTGTGTGTGTACACCGATTCATACAGTTGCTGGACTTCCTGTCCCTCATTGTGACACTGATGCCAGTGTGCTATCACTGCACTTCACGTGTCATCGGATCCGTACTGTTGCTCATCAGCTCCGGATTTTATCTTAGAGTTGTTTTCTTTGCACCGGCTTTCGAAACACTCATTTTTTTTCTTCTCCAATAATATCTCTTGGTTGCCTTGAGAGTTGAGTGACAGGATTTTGGGTAAATAATGAGCAATTAAAAAAAAAAAAAGTCTGAACATGTAGACAGACAATAAATCAAACTGCCCCCCCCCCCATTATTAATTTTTTAAAATAAAAATAAATACACATTAAAGTCAACTGTCATGTCACAGAATATCACATTTTAAAATTGGAATAATTTTTTTTTAAATCAATTATACAAATAAAACAAATTACATGATCTCTTTCAGAGTCAAACTGTCATTGCTTCTCAAATTCTTTCATAATTAAATGTTTTAGACGGAAAATTAATATTTGTTGAAAACACTTAAGCAAAAATATTTTTATATATTATATATGATTTTTTTTTTAAATGCATTAAATGGCGGAAATTGAACTCGGTTCCATAGCAAAGTTAAAGTTTGTTCTAATTTAAAGCACAAAAGAATCAAATTGAAAAATAATTCATACTTTTGTCATAAAAATGAATAAAATTTTAGTTTGAAAATAGAATACATTAAATTAAATTAAATTAAATTGCGAATAGTCACTCAGGATTAAACTGTTCCCACCACGAGTCAAGAATACAAAAAACTCAACCAGCTTTAATAAAATACATAATTAAAAATATTTCAAAACCCACATCACACTTCCTTTGTGAGAAAAAACACTTGTGTCATACGAGTCCTTTCGGTGCTCCCCAAGCTGAAGTCTTACCAGCAGGATTCCCCAGCACAACAAAACTGAGAACAATATTGTTCCTCTTTCATTATTCACGCGTCATAATGCTATCAATGTCAGGCAGGAGAATTATTCGATTGCTGTGTGGTGTGAAAATATCCTGGGGCTCTTCGTGTCAATATCTAATGAGGATAAAAATAAATAAATAAATAAAAAAATCTGGAATAACTAATCAGGCCACATGGGGGCCCCAGAGATAGACCAACTAGGAGGGGATGATGGCTCTTCTGGGACTCAAGATACTTTTTCATTGTTTACTAATTGTTAATGGTAAATATTTAGTTGAGGTAACTAACACCTTCCCTTATCCAGTCGTTGGTTCATCCAGAACATTTTTGGAAGAAACAAAAAAAATGTTTTGGTTGCAGTGTCATCCAAATGACAAGGCTAATAATGTCAAAACAACAGATGTTTTTATTTTATAATGTTTTTTTGTTGTTCATTAAAACTTGTCCACATGCTGTTGTTTACCCCCCTCCAAATTTCCACGGCCGTCATACTTGTGCTTTCTTACTTCCTGCTACGCTCGTGGCTATAAACGTTACGCTAACTGACTGGGAGAGTCCCTTCAAGTTTATTTTGGTTCCAGTTTCTGCTCCGTTGGTCGGAAAATCACCCTCATGAGCATGTTTCACTTTCGGATAAACGCTTCTGTCAGAGCATATGACTACTGACCTACAGAAGGAGCGGAAGTCCAAACATGTGACGTGTTGACTTTTTTTTTGAAGTTTTAAAAAAATAATATATATTTTTTTTAGTTAAAATTTTTTTTTTTTTTTTTTTTACATGAAGCCCATCTCTAGCTATTTGATAGAAAATGTGTACAGTAAACCTCCCTTCATTGCAGATTCCAGGATTACAGTCCTGCTATTTCACAGATTTTTAAAAAACTTTTTTTTGGTACCATTAACTCTTTGACTGCCAGACGTTTTCAGAAAAGGGATGCCGTGGGTGCCAGCCGATTTAAGCATTTTGACTGATCTTTCAAGGTCCACAGAAAATGATGTGTTTGGACTATGGAAACACACATACTACCAAATGGACTCTCATCTTTCATCAGAAAAAAAAAGTTTGTTTCTACCTTATTCCGTTTTTGAGTAATCAACAATAGAAAATGGTTAGTTTCACCTCTGTTTTGAAACAAACGTCTTTTAACGTCTTTGGCACTCCTCCATAGGATTTTACTAAACGTTATTTCACGTTTTTGGCAGTCAAAGAGCTAATCACTCCATTTTGGGCGAACTCTCATTTATTGGGTGCAATTCCACCATTGGCCACTACATGGTATCGCACTATTTACTATGAGACGATGTACATTTGAAAGAAGAAGAATGAAGTATTTCAGCATAGCCTGTTTTTTTTGCTGAAAACGAATGGACTTCATTCTCTGTGATCCTGCTTTTTACGCCTACAGAAAGCAACGGCTGTAGGCTGTATGTATCTTTGGGCGTGATAATTATAATTAAGTTTGTTTAGTTTAAAAAAAACTGGATTTGTTGACTGTTAAGTAAGGGATTGTTATACTTTACGTGTTTAAAAAATAAGTGCTGTAATTGCATTCTTAAGAATATATTTAAATGGGGTGTTTCTATAATGTGGATTTTACTAATGGGGTGGTCTGGAATGTAACCCCAGTGATGGATGGGAGAGATTACTTTTTTGTTTGTTTTTGTTTTGTACTTGTTCTGAAACGCCCCAAGATGCCACCATAGTCCTGTGTAAATATGAATCGGTGTCAAGGAAGTACGTGGAAGTGACATCTCAGCTGAGACCAATTTTGTCTGTTGAAGTCTATCCTGGGTTGTTAATTTTCTCAACACAAAGCAAAAAAGTCAACAATGGCTCGTTAAAAAAAAAAAAAAAAACCTCATAGGTTGTGACACTCTTAAGTCAGATACTCAGGGTCCCTATTACCGAACCGAAATTCCTATTGGTATAAAAAAAAAAAAAAAAAAAGAAGAGTTACAGTACACTAAAAAGTTGCTGATAGAATATTGATTGCTTGTTCTGGTGAGAAACTGTTGTTGCTGTGAGGAGTCGTGTTGCCTCCGTTGGTGCATAAAATCAACAAACTTGATGATGCAGCAATTTCCCATAACGTGTTTATTAAGGCCTGTTTTATAGATTTTTTTTTTTTTTTGGCGCCGTAACGTATCACTGAGAACGATCGCAATTGGAACTTTGGTTTGCTGAGCTGCGGCGCCGGCACACGCACACACTTTCCTTTGCTATTGTCGTGCATCTCTGTTGGCCTTGCAGGGGGGGGGGGCCTCCAGTCACTGAATCGGTGGCTGCTGGTGAGTAATGACTCATGGTATGGCGGGGGGGGGGCGCTCTGATGGAATGTCTGAGAGAAAACCCCCCAGGGGCAGGCAAAACATCTACTTTAATCCTCAGCAGGGACTATGCACCTCTAGACGTCCACCCCCACACACCCCAGATGCTTCCTTGACACCCCACACTCTTTTTTTTTTTTTTTCTCTCTGTTAAAAAGACACACTTTACCTTAATGTTACCTTGTGATAATGTTCCTAAAACATACCATTTACTGTATATATTGAACACATCCATCCAACTCTACACTCTCATTTGTTGACACCCACGTCACTCACCATCTCAGGCTCCACCTCTTAGTAACAGATTTTTTTTATTTTTTTATTTTTTACAGTAGAACGTGAATTATGGTAGACCAAGTGGAGAAAAATAACAATTTAGGTGCTCTACGCTCCCAAGAATTCTTGAATAGTGAGCTGCAAACAGGCACCGGTTCACTCGACTCACTCACATATTTTCATCCGATTACATCATCCAGCCTCTCACTTGCTCCAAATTGAGCACACACAAAAAAAAAAAAGTATCTTTCATTAGGCTTTCATTCAGAAAAATGGAGTTGACATGAGTCAGCTATCCTGCTCCAAATCTTGCCGGTAAAGCTTCACTAAAGAAGGTCCATCTTTGATCATATATCCGACGACGTTTCTGTTTGCGCTCGTAGCACTTTTTTTTTTTTTTTTTGGAACAGTCCACATTGTCTGTGGTGGGGTGAGTCGCTTTGGAACCTGCCGCCTTAATAACTCACAGACTGAAAGGTCAGTTACAGAAATACCACACCGGCATCCTTGACAACACACAAGCCCGTCATCCTAATTAAATATCACGGTCACCCATTTCTTATAACTTTGTACATAGTTCGATTAAAAATATATATTTTTTAAAAATACAATGATTATTGTTTCTCAAAGTTGCCCTACGACCACATACCATAACAGCAGCACCGTTCGCATCGTCTTAAATCAACACAGCCCAGAGTAAAGCACAGACAGTAAAAGCAAAATTGGTGTTTTTGTGGTTTACGATTTTCCGTTCCTGCGGCGGAGACGGAACCCAAATTTGTACATCGGAATGCGGCGTGGTTTATCACCGATGCGGGTAAAGTCAGGATCGCACTAAACAGTTGCATCCGAAACTCACGCTGTTCGCTAATGCTAACACTGCAGCTCTGCTTACCTTTTAGTTTTGAAGCAAAAGTGCTCCCGTGCAATCGGCAGCCATTGCTTGAAACAGGGATGTGATTTTTCCGCTAATTCGCGGAATTCCCCTTTTTTTATCTCGCCCCAAAAAAAAAAAATCCGATTTTTTTTTTTTTTAAGTAGTTCATTGTGTATGCACTTGACTCCGACAGATAACATCTTCTGCTATAACAAAGACATTTGTGGTATGCTCTAATATGAGTTACTTTTCATTTGGTCATGATACAATTATTTGTTCATGAAATTTGAACTCTTCAACATTATTTATGTGTTAATTTAGTAATCACATTAGTTAGATATGATGATATTCTCAGTGATAGTTTTTAAAAGCAAAGGCAGTCCAATGTTTTTGAATGTGACTGATTTTGAGTTGACTAAAACTGCCATTTTATATGGGATAGTTCAATATACATTGAAAATTTATGCTGGACCTAGCTGGGTGCCAGCGGCCCCCAGACCCCCGGCTAAATTTTCAGATAATTTCACTTTGGTCAAATCACATCCCTGTTGAAAAGACAAACCCTAGATTCGAGGAATCATAACATCACAGTTTGTCGATATTTAAAAATGGCTCACTTGCGGACGCATTTTCAAAAATAGGCAGCTGACAAAATGAAATAAAAACACTCGGCTGTGTAATTTCAAGCGAGCATTCCGGTGACCCAACAATTTGCATACAAGCAATTAAAAAGCAAATAGACCAAAACATGACATGCCTGAGTCATATGTCAACACCAGGCTTTATGATTTCGTATAAAGATGCATTTCACGATCTGTCGCACTTTGCGAAAACGCAGTCTCAACTCGAAGGCTGAAATTATAACCTTCTCTAAATGCTCTGCTATTTAAAGCCTTTGAACTGGGCTCTGCTTCACTTTTGTATACGATACAGTAAGAAGTGGCTTAAAGGCTGGGAGGCTTCCAGTCCACACAGAAGGCTTTCATCTCCTCCTAACACACACAAATAGCAATTTAACCGCACTGAAAGAATTTGAGTAAAACCCATACGCAGTCGTCGTGGTCGTGGTCGTCCTCACTTTGAGGTAATCCCTGCTAGCATGTTGCTAACGTAGCAGAACCCAGCCTGCCGCAAATCCGACACCGTTTTTTTCCCCGATATCCAATCACACGCTAATGGCGCGCTCGATCCTCCCCGCGTGCACTCCCTCGCTTCCCAAAATCTGTCAGCAATGCTGCGACTCCCGTCAAGTCCTTTTTGGAATCCCAACGTGTCATTTCCGAGGAACGTATGTAGGTCAATCTGCTTTGCCTCATCTAAAGCCAGGCAGATATGCGGCCATCATATTAATATTACGTAGCCATACAGTCAGTGATGCTTGTTTGGAGGGCCGCTAACATGCTCTGGAAAATTGATCTTCACATTACAGTGTAGTATGAGCAGCATTCACAAAGTGTCAATTCAACACTTTAAAGAGTTAAATTTACCGCTGCGTCCAAGTGAATTTGGTCCTTATCGGAATTGGCGTTAAAGTAACTCTTTGCACAGTGTAAAAATTTAAGTGTAAAATTACCTCAAAAGTGAGTAAAAAAAATGACACCGATTAACACCGCACAGTGTTAATACAATTTAACACCACTGGCTAGTTAACTCTGGAGAGAGTAAATATAACTCCCAGTAGTGATATTTATTTACTGCGGTAGGAAATCAACTCTTCCTTAAACACTTCATTGAGTTATAGAAGATTAACACTGGAGACTCAAATAACTCTGGTGAGTGTTAATTTTATTTCTGTTGGGTGTATAATATGGATGAATGGAAAAAAAGTAACTCTTTCCACAGTGTAAAAATTTCAGTGTAAAATAACCTCAAAAGTGAGTAAAAAAAAAAACACCGGTTAACACCGCACAGTGTTAATACAATTTAACACCACTGGCTAGTTAACTCTGGAGAGAGTAAATATAACTCCCAGTAGTGATATTTATTTACTGCGGTAGGAAATCAACTCTTCCTTAAACACTTCATTGAGTTATAGAAGATTAACACTGGAGACTCAAATAACTCTGGTGAGTGTTAATTTTTATTTCTGTTGGGTGTATAATATGGATGAATGGAAAATCAAACTTTGGACATTCCCTGCACACGCACATTTTCGGTCCCCAAAGGGTTCTGCTAGTTCCAGGACAATGCTGGCTAACACTGCACAGTGTTGATCCAATTTGACACTACAGGTTTAACTCTGGAGAGAGTGAACATGACTCCTAGCAGTGTTGATTATTTACTCTATTGTGGTTTAAAAAAAAAAAGAAAAATAAATCCTCAAACATTCTTTATCACTGCATTGAGCTATTTAAGATTAACACTGTTAAGTGTTAATTTTACACACTGGAGTCAATCAATTTTCAAGAGGTATCCTGTCACGACCCGTCTCTCGAGTTCATGAATCCGAGCCTCGGCAAAGCGCACGTTTTCCAACCCCGCGACTTCTATGAAATCCTCCTTTCACGTGGAAAGTTGCCCCACCGGCGACTTACTTTGGCAAGCGTCTGTGCGGGTTTGCGTGCGGGCCAAGCGTTGGCTCCGAGCAATTTGTCAAAGGAGTCAAATGGAGAAGCTGTGATCTTCTCTTCCTCATGTTTCTCTTTGAGCCAACTTCTTCTCTTTGCACCCCCCTCCCTCCCCATCCCCCCTCCCTCCTTTTTTTTTTCTTTCCTTGTCACAGCTGATGTTTTTTGGCGCAGCAAATCCCACAGACCCGCACGCCCCGCACACGCGCTCGCCTGCTCTCCTTTTTTTCGCCCGCTTTTTAATTCTCCGCAAATTCCACCAGCCGAGCGGAGGGCGAGCGCGCGCGTGAGAGCGCCGTTCCCGTGACTCCGCTCGCCGTATCGCCACCTGACACGTGAGGAGGAGCGCCGAGCGTCTCCAGGGACAAGAGACCTAAAGAGTGCATGATGGATGGAGGGAAGCGAAGGGGAAGGAGTGAAAGCGGCACGGGAGCGAGCCCGGGGGATCGAACCCGAGCGACGCGCCGATGACGCGGAGCGGCGCGCTCACATCTGGAACCGCTTCAGCAGCTGCACCTGAAGGAGGACTTTTGCTTTTTTTTTTCTTTTTCTTTGTTGACCTCGTTAAATTGGAATCTCTCCGGAGCGCCGGAATGCTTGAGCAACTGAAAAGAAGAGGATGTAAGGTAGGAATGGGAAATCTCGGATTCTGAAGGAGTGAATAGGAGGAGATAATTCTGTTAGTTTTGGGGAAAAAGCTCGTCGTGCGACTCCACAGGTTTGTTTTGGAGAATGATCCCAGGAGGCCACGCCAGGAGAGGAGACCACCTTCCAGAGAGCTAATAACCCCCCCCCACCTCCTTCCCTTCCCAAAAGTCCCCTCCCTCCACCGGCCTACCTGCACCAGTCCCAACACGCAGGAGGAGGGGGGGGGGGGGGGCCTCGGGGAGCTCTGAGAGTCCACAGGACACAAGCCCCAGAGACAGACTGAGATTCACCGAGGCGGGATGTCAAAAACCTCCAGGCTGGCCCGGCCCCCCTCAGCCGGTGCCGGATCCAAGCTGCCCTCCCCCAGGAAGGAATGCCCTGGCACGGCTTCTTTGGCCCGGGTGCAGAGTGTGGGTGAGAAGCTGATGAGGGCGGGCACTGACGGCGTGTTAGCAAGGCAGAAATCACTCGTGGACAAAGCACAGAGTGAAACTCAGGTGGAACGAAAGGGCCGAGGTGAGGCTGGACCCGCCATGGAGTCGAACCCGCCGAAGAGTAAAACCAGTATGCCGAAAGCGTCCAGTCAGCATCAAGGCTCTGTACACAGTAAGTCATCGTGTAAATATCATCTTGTATCATGCAGTCACTCTGAACCTTGAACTCAAGCCTTCTCGTCTTTCAAAGTTGACTTTTGAATTGCTTCCTTTAACTCTGGCCATTCGTCATTCTTCTTACCCCGAAGCAAAGGAAATTAATTTGTCGAGCATCCGCTGCATCAACTTCAAAAACCGCATTAGCACACTTGTTGCTACAGGTCCTTCCAAGATGTTCATTAAAACTAGAGAATACAATTTCGACTGAAATTGCGTCTGAGGGCTGAGTGAAAAATCGTGGAAGGATTTGGAATGATATTGAATGACTTGGAATGATCTGAACATGTTGAAGTTGGACTGGTTTGAATTGGAGGAATGTAGAAATTAGAGACTAAAAAACAACAACTTGATTTTGGGCTTTTTAAGGAAATTATATATTTTTAATAATTTTTGCGAAGGATTTGGAATGATATTGAATGACATGGAATGATCTGAACATGTTGAAGTTGGACTGGTTTGAATTGGATGAATGTAGAAATTAGAGACTAAAAAACAGCAACTTAATTTTGGGCTTTTTAAGGAAATTATATATTTTGAATAATTTTTGCGAAGGATTTGGAATGATATTGAATGACATGGAATGATGTGAACATGTTGAAGTTGGACTTGTTTGAATTGGATGAATGTAGAAATTAGAGACTAAAAAACAACAACTTAAGTTTGGGCTTTTTAAGGAAATTATATATTTGGAATAATTTTTGCGAAGGATTTGGAATGAAATTGAATGATCTGAACATGTTGAAGTTGGACTGGTTTGAATTGGATGAATGTAGAAATTAGAGACTAAAAAAACAACAACTTAATTTTGGGCTTTTTAAGGAAATTATATATTTTGAATAATTTTTGCGTAGGGATAAGTTGAACTGCTAGAACGGTTTGAATAAGCAAAAACAAAATAAAACGTTAATTTTGGGTTTTTCATTTAGAAAATTTGGGGAAAAAAATGCAGTAGGAATGAGCCGAGGTGGAACGGTTTGAATCCATCCAAAAAAAAGTAGAAATCAAACGAGACCAAAAAAAAATCCTAATTTTTGGCTTTTATTTTGAAATTTAAAAAAAAATTGCTGTAGGCATAAGCTGAGCAGTTTCAAGCTGGAACGGTTTTAATTAGTCAAGTTTTTTTTTTCTTTCTTCTTTTATGGTAGATGTAGTCCTGTAGTACAACTGCTCCATTTATAGAAGTCGTTCATGTGTGGCAGAATTTCTATTTGTCAGTTGACTGGTAAACTTTTGACACAAAGAAATCAGTGTTTGCTGTAACCGCGTGTATGCTTGGGGTGAAAATGAAAAAGAAAGCATTTCCGCTAAAAGAAATTGCAGCAACTGTTGCTGTTCCCCAGCGCGGACACTGATTACGAAGGGAAGTTGGTGCGCTCTTGAAGAAAGGACTCTTATCATTCCCTTTCGACTCTCTCACTCTACTCCCAACTCTGCGGGGCGCCAGCTTTCACTGTCGTGTCGGGGGTCGCACTCACGTTAGGAATCTGGCCAAGTTTCCAAATCTTCTGTTAAGTGTTTGACTGACGGATCGTATATCTTCCTGTCAGCCGCTCTCAGAGAAATCGGCGGAGGAAGGTCGATTTTCGTCTTTGGGGCGGATGGAGTCATAGTTAAGCGAAAAGAGGTGAAGTTAGTGAGAGAGTGACAGAAGGAGGTCAGGAATGTGAGCAGGGCATGCTGGGGAATCAACAGGTCTCCAGCCCTTGCCTGTGCGTGAATCCCTCCCCGTGGTTCGAAAAGCCTGCTTATGGGTTACAAGGGGGCAGGTTTGTACTGGAAACCAGATGTTCTCGTGAATTCAAATTAGGCGCGTGTCTCCTTTGTGAGGGTCGTCACTCCCCACATTAGCCCATCTTCATTTGCTTTCTCCCACTCGCATTTCAGTTCCTCTATAAGGATTCTTAATTTTTTTTTTTTAACTTAGTTTTGGGTTAACACTGGCTAACACCGCACAGTGTTAATTTTAGACTTAGAGTTAAACTTAACACTGTATGAGTGTATTTGGTCCCTATCAGATTTGGCGTTAAAAAGTAACTCTTTTCACAGTGTTAACATTTCAGTGTTCATTTTTACTCTGTTTTGTGTTAACACTGGCTAACACCGTACAGTGTTAATTTTAGACTTAGAGTTAAATTTAACACTGTTTGAGTGTATTTGGTCCCTATCAGATTTGGCGTTAAAAGGTAACTCTTTCCACAGTGTTAAAATTTCAGTGTTTATTTTTAGTCTGTTTCGAGTTCACACTGGCTAACACTGTACAGTGTTAATTTTAGACTTAGAGTTAAATTTAACACTGTTTGAGTGTATTTGGTCCCTATCAGATTTGGCGTTAAAAGGTAACTCTTTCCACAGTGTTAAAATGTCAGTGTTCATTTTTACTTCGTTTCGTGTTAACACTGGCTTAACACTGCACAGTGTTAATTTTAGACTTAGAGTTAAATTTAACTCTGTTTGAGTGTATTTGGTCCCTATCAGATTTGGCGTTAAAAAGTAACTCTTTCCACAGTGTTAAAATGTCAGTGTTCCTTTTTACTCTGTTTTGTGTTAACACTGGCTAACACTGCACAGTGTTAATTTTAGACTTAGAGTTGCATTTAACACTGATTGAGTGTATTTGGTCCCTATCAGATTTGGCGTGAAAAGGTAACTCTTTCCACAGTGTTAAAATTTCAGTGTTCATTTTTACTCAGTTTCGTGTTAACACTGGCTAACACTGCACAGTGTTAATTTTAGACTTAGAGTTGCATTTAACACTGTTTGAGTGTATTTGGTCCCTATCAGATTTGGCGTGAAAAGGTAACTCTTTCCACAGTGTTAAAATTTCAGTATTAATTTTTACTCCGTTTCGTGTTAACACTGGCTTAACACTGCACAGTGTTAATTTTAGACTTAGAGTTAAATTTAACACTGTTTGAGTGTATTTGATCCCTATCAGATTTGGCGTTAAAAGGTAACTCTTTCCATAGTGTTATAATTTTAGTATTAATTTTTACTCCGTTTCGTGTTAACACTGCACAGTGTTAATTTTAGACTTAGAGTTAAACTTAACACTGTATGAGTGTATTTGGTCCCTATCAGATTTGGCGTTGAAAAGTGACTCTTTCCACAGTGTTAAAATTTCAGTATTAATTTTTACTCCGTTTCGTGTTAACACTGGCTTAACACTGCACAGTGTTAATTTTAGACTTAGAGTTAAATTTAACACTGTTTGAGTGTATTTGATCCCTATCAGATTTGGCGTTAAAAGGTAACTCTTTCCACAGTGTTAAAATTTCAGTGTTCATTTTTACTCCATTTCGTGTTAACACTGGCTAACACTACACAGTGTTAATTTTAGACTTAGAGTTCAATTTAACACTGTTTGAGTGTATTTGGTCCCTATCAGATTTGGCGTTAAAAGGTAACTCTTTCCACAGTGTTAACATTTCAGTGTTCATTTTTACTCCGTTTCGTGTTAACACTGGTTAACACTGCACAGTGTTAATACAATTTAACACTGCCGTTTAAATAACTTTTGAGAGCGAGTCCCAGCACTGTTATTTGCGGTGGTAGAAAATCAACTCTCACTCCCCTCATGAACACTGCATTGAGTTATAAAAGATTAACACTGGTAAGAGTTAATTTTTACGCCCTGCTGTGTGTATAAAATGGATGAATGGAAAATCCAACATTGGACGTTCCCTGCAAATGGACTTCTCCGGCCCCCTCAAGGTGCCCCTCCCAGGGCACGATGGCAGCTCAATGAAAAGAGCTACGGGGTCATGTACAAGGCAGAGACAAAAAGAGCAGCTGACAGGTGACATTTCCACGGTGTGAAAGCTTGAAAGCTGACCGCTGCTTGACACAAGGCCCAATTTCAGGCTTCTTTGGGAGTTATTCAGTCCCAGGAAGTAGAATAGAAGGTCCGAGTCTTACTTCATTCCAACAAGGTGTGGGCGAGCAGGCCCCAAAGATTTCAGCTTTGTGGACCTTGACCAAAGGATTGCTGTTTTCATTTCGCTCATTCTCGCTTCTCATCTTGCTCAACTTGAAAGTGACTTATCGGCGTTATCGTGCCCCATCATGCAAGGGTTCGCTCACATGACGCGCCGAAGATGGCGGGGCGGGCGCGTTTCTGCCATGAAATCATCTCTTTGTGAGCGACTTGAGATGGTGAATCATCAAAAGCATGCCGAGAACGTGCTTTTGTCAACTCACGTCTGCAACCGTTTGTCACCGAGCAAGTCGTGGCGCGATTCAAGGATTTCATTACACAAGGTGATGACAAAAGGGTTTTACATTTCTTTTGTTCCGGACAATTTTTAAAAAAAAAAATTAAAGAGAAAAGTGACGACAAAAGGCTTTTTAACTCTTTGACTGCCAGACGTTTTCAGAAAAGGGATGCTGTGGGTGGCAGCCGATTTAAGCATTTTTGACTGATCTTTCAAGGTCCACAGAAAATTATGTGTTTGGACTATGGAAACACACATACTACCAAATGGAAGATTGTACTCTCATCTTTCATCAGAAAAAAAAGTTTGTTTCTACCTTATTCCGTTTTTCAGTAATCAACAATAGAAAATGGTTAGTTTCACCTCTGTTTTGAAAAAAAACGTCTTTTAACGTCTTTGGCACTCCCCCATAGGATTTTATTAAACGTTATTTAACGTTTTTGGCAGTCAAAGAGTTAAAGAATAAAAAATATGTTGGAATCAGACCGCTATGGTTTCCCCCAGTGCTTTTGTAAGCTTGGCGGGCGCCCCCCCGCTCGTCGATGAATATAAATCCCCACATGTTGCCTTGCCCCATTGACAGATATTTTCCTGGTTCAAAAATTTTGTTCTGGGGGGGAAACAGTAGCTGCTATCTTTCTTTCAAATTGGCTTTAAAATTTTTTTTTTATTTTTTGACATCTTTGACTTCCCACCTGCAACAAAAGAGACCTTTTCAAGACCTTTTTCATTCCAAATGGGACAATACATTCCCAGCAAGAAAAACCCAGTGAGTCATTAGAGACATAAGATTACAGTATGTGGGCTAATGGTGCGTTCATGGGCCTGCAGTCTGGGTTTGCAAATGAGTGGACATGACTCATCGCTCCAAACAGAAACAGACGAAAAAAATCGGGCCGCTGAGCAAGAAGAAAGAGTTTTGCTTTTTGTGATCACTCACGAGTGTGTATTGTAAATTCTCCCTTCTGGGACTGCAGTGTTTTTCTTCCGGGGGTCTAATTTGCAGTGTTTTTTTTTGTTGTTTTTTTTCTCTCTCTTTGGCTCCCGAGGCAAGAGACACCGTCGAGGTGATTGGCTGCAGCTGTAGAGTGAATCAAAAAGCTTAATCTAATGGAAGACCACCATGTTGTTGAGGCGCCATTTGTTGAATTTCAACTTTGGGGTTGTCAAAAGTTGTGTTTGGATTAGGCTGGATGGTGTTCAAAGGATTTCCTAACAGCCATTCAAATGATTATTATTATTATTTCTTTTAATAACGCTCTCATTCACATTTTCAAGCCAAGTACAGTCCTCAGGATTTATTGACCTTCTGCAGACATTTTTGAGTCTGCATCGTGATAATTTCCCTTTTAGACATTACTTTTCAGTCTTTAGATGACCAAGAGACAATTCTGTTTTTTTGTGTGGCCTTTTCAATGTTGCAAAAATTAATTTCAGATTCCACTGGGATCATCGCATCAACCTTTTATTTTGGCACAGGACTTTTGCTTGTGATCATTTTTAACTCATTCACTCCCGGCCATTTTCACTGAATTTTGACTGATGGAACCTGCTAAAAGAAAGATTTAGAGTCTCTTCTTTTATCAGAAAAAAAAAAATTTCTATCTGTTTCCGTTTTGCAGCAATTAGCAAAAGAATATATAGCTAAGTTTCATCATTAGTCACAAATGTATGTAGAACTGTGAGTAGATGAACTTTTTTTTTCAACATGGCCCTGGTTGATCTCTTTTGTTCTGCTGCCACCTGCTGGTCGTTTGTGTAATAACTACTATTTCTTCAACCGTTCTTTGCAGTTGAGAGGCTGCATCAAAGCCTTGTGGAAAAACATTAAAATAAAAAACGTATAAATATGTCTTTGGGACACCTAACACTTTTAAAATAGAACATGTTTATCCGTTTTGGGGAGCAAATTAGTTAATCTGTACTATAGAATTTCCACTCTGAGGATGATAATAAGGTATCGTTAAACCCATTATATGGACTGGAGGCATTTTTTCTTTTTCTTTTTTTATTTGAAGGAACAAAATGAAGAAACGCATGTTTATGACAGTTGCAGTTGATTTTAACACAGTGACTTCTTGGGTGTCAAATTTCACACCGCTTGTGATTTGTGGCATCCTGCAAGAATCAACATTTCGCTACCATGTCGGGAAAATGCCATCTTATCTTCGGGCCAGTGTTGAAAGAAGCTCGTGTCCTTGAATCGCTTTGACGGTTGTGAAGCTCACGTCAGAAAACCAAAGAGTTTACAAGCCCCGAGGCTTTTTTACTGAGAAAATAAAGGCCCTCACAAACAGGATGCATAAAACGAGGAGTGTGTGTCAGATTTATTCCCGACGCATTGCACTTGGAGCAACCGCGGATAAAATCGACTTCCTGCCCACCTTTGAATCTCTCTCAAATGTGTGACGGCGAGAAGTTTTCCCCAGCCCCTTCACGTAATTGCTCCTCTGGGCTCCTTCTTCTTCTCGCAACTGCCAGCCAGCGCCCCCTGCTGTGCAACCAACGGGGTTTGGAGCTTGTAGTCTCGTGTAGAGTTACGTCAGTGCGCCACAACGTGACGTTTATACTTTTATCCCTTCGAGCGTGACTTGTTCAATTAGTTGGTGGCTGAGAAATTCAGACTCAACACCCAGATGGGTCTGACTCTCAACTTCTCACATCCCTTTTTAAACCGCTAGCAACATTGATTTGGGGATTCCATTTGCTCTTCGATCAGGGGATTTTTTATTTTTTTTAAGATTAAGTCAGTGGTAAGACATTCAAGCTTGTCAACGAGACAGCTGAGACGCCTCGTTGACGCAGCGTTTCAGCACGGTTGCGTCGCTAAGCTGCGGGGGAGAGAATGCGGAGGGGGTGGATTTCTAGCTGAGCTGATGTTAACAGCCGGAAATTTAAATTACTTCAGAAAACTGGGAAACATATGGTGACATCCCATTCATCCTAATGTTTTTTGTTTTTTTTTTACGTATTTTTTACAGCCTTTTTCAAGTTTGCTAGGCACAAATTTACTAGGCACAAATTTACTTGCATATTATTGGACATGTGCTTTTCTGTGATCTCCTAAATTGCCACAAATGGCACCAAAGTCCTGGCCAATCGAAAAGTAGCCATAGGCTGATTACCATTTTGGCAGAGACAAGGGAGGGAGCAAGACCAAAGACACTGCTTACTCTGATGCCTTAATACTCTGTCCTTAAAAAAAAATATGGTGCCAGGGGGTACTAGTTAGCCCCAAGAACAACATGAGGAGGCCACATTGGGGCAAGAGTTGGGTTTCCATCAACTCATTTTTATTCAAATTTTCAAGAAATGCAAAAATAAAACGCAATGGAAATGTTAGAAATTTGAAAACGGGCCCAAAATTCGCAAACAAGTTTTTATGCTTGGGGGGGGATTTTGAAGCATATCAGAAAAAAGGAAAATGCGAATTTTAGCTATGGAAAGACCGGATACACGTCACGCCTTTTGACCGGCTATTATGTTTGTAGTCCCAAAGCAATGTTAGATGATAAAGTAAGGTGCACTTGGGGGGGAGGGGGGGACAAAACAGAAATATTTTTGGAAATAATTAAAGAAGCAAATATGAATGCTATTTTAGACGGAAAACGAAACACTACGGTTTATCAAGAATTACAAAAAAGAAAACTTATACGACGTCATCGCATGGCGCAGTCACTTCCTGGTTTTCTTCTTTTAGATTACTGGTAGATCACGTAGTATACCGCCACCTACAGCGGCGGAGTCCCCTCGCATGTCCGTTTTGCGGATTTTCAGGAACTTCGTTTAAAAAAAAAAATTGAAACAATTGCATGGAAACCTGACTGCTGACTTACTCCTACTTGCTACTTGAATTGGTATTGTGACAGTCATGCCTTTTAAGACCATCTAGCAAGACAATACAATAGTATTTTGTGTAAAAAATAAAAAAAATAAATGGTGGTTGCAACTTGCATGGGTGTCGCTCCTTACGTTTTGGATCAGACCACAAGACTTCAGACGGAAGAGCGAGTTCAAGCTTGTGTTAGTTCGACTCATGTGTCTTCCCCTTGTAGCCTGCTCCGAAACACATGCAGACTTCACTTTCATATCAGTTCTGACCTCTCTGTGGGCTTGAGCGTCTCTTAAGTCTGTTTGTAAAGTTTTAGCGCCCCCCGCTGGTCGGGTTTTGACCTCTTCTTGATGCCGTGAATGAACCGTGCCTGATATGATAAAATATGAAGGAAAAGATCAAATGGGAGAATGTTTGTACTTTGTTCCACTTGAATCAATCATTATCTCTGACTTGTGGCTTTTGATCCTGCGGGATTCTTGCAATTAATAAAGTGGCAGGAATTAAAGTTAATAATCACTTCTGTGAGAGTGGCTGACTTCTATTATTACTATTTCCCCCCCGCAGGAAATAACATTGACCCAAATTAATCAAAACGTTGGTACTCATAAAGTCTTTATTAGCTGTTCAGGCAGAGTTTTAAGCAACAATTTAACATTCTTTTTTTTTTTTTTTTTTTCTGGGGAGAGCTCAGTATTGATCATTTGACATGTCATCATCATTGTTCTCCCTTTTTTTATTTATTTTGTTTATTTATTTATTTTTTTAATTGAACATTCTTAACCACTGTATGATAAAATTCCAGTAAATATCTCATCCTTTGAAGCCCCGTGAATGGCACATAATAGCAAAAACTGGCGACGCTCATGTTAGCCATTAGCCGTGCTACATAGTATTCTCAATGGCCTCTATATGTAATTGCTATTTAATTAATTTTTTGCGATAAGACTGAGAAGCCAGATTCTTTCTTTCCTGTCTATTTAGGCCCAATTTTTTTTTTTTTTTACACAATAAACTTGCGTGACTTTCGGGGCGTTTTGTTCACACGAACTTCTTTTGACTGAACATAATCTTTAATTAGTTGACCTCGTCTTCCTTTCCCCTTCCGTGCACTGTTTACGCTCTCAGGGAGAGCTTATTCGCGGCGGCGGCGGCGGGCGGGGGGAACCCGAGTGCGTCTCGGCTCTGCATAACGTCAAACCGCATTTGTTTGGTGCCGCGCGACTGCGCCCCGGAAGGCTTCTGACAAGCGAGCGTTACTCCCGTCAGTGGGAAGTCGTGAGGTGCCGCTCGCTGATGGAAGCGACAGCTGGCAGTTCATTTGACGCGCAGCCACCGTTTAGCAATTCCGGGCTGACGTTCTACAGAGAAGCGATTTAAAAAGTGACGTGCTAAAGTCATTTGTATCGTTATGTTCAAAAGTACTGTTTTGAGATTTTACGTTTTGTGAGATTAGTCATATCACGAGAAAAAGGCGCAAACTTCTTACTCTCATTCCACTGGATCTATAAATTTGTCAAATGTGTTCATTTTTGACAGTTGACAAGTTTGAAATGCACCTTAGTGGAACAAAAAAAATGACTTGAAAATGCAGTGTGATCACTGCAATTATTAACCAGTCCAGCAATGATGATTACATGTCAAAACGGTAAAATTACCGAATGAACAATACTGAGCTCTCCAGGAATTAAAAAAAAAATAAAAATTTAAATAATTTTTTTTTTTACCAGTTCGTAGCCTTCCCGTGTCATATGGAGACATAAAAAAAAGTGCTTTTTTTTGCATCCTCATTGCACTGTATACAAGCTTGTTATTTTCACTAGTAGTTAGTAATAAGATACATACTGCATTGTTCTATAAACCCGAGCTGCAGGCTGCGTCTCTATGACAACAATGTCATGTATTTACAGTGCTCGAGATTGCTCGCTCTGAAACGATAATGGCACAAAATGTTCCTTGATAATTGTGGGCCTTCAATGTACAGTCTGAGGCATCAGGACCTGACATTCCTTTCTTTTTCTTTGGTCCTTCCTCGGGTCTCCTGGCAGGCCTCGCGACTCTGGCTGCAAGTGTTCGGTTTAGGTTTGGGATTTTTTAATAGGTTTTAGGGTGAACGAATGAATGCACGCACGCACATACACATACACATACATGCTCACCCACATACCAAAAAAAAAAAAAAAAAAAGAGAGCAATGATGATGACATGTCAAATCGGTAAAATTACCGAATGAACAATACTGAACTCTCCAGAAAAAAAAAAAAAAAAAGGACCTGACATGGGTAAAGTCAAAGTCGTCGAGTATGTACAAGTTTCGGCAAGAATTTATTTATCTGCATTTTTAGTCAAGATTTTTTTGTCTTATTTGCTGTCGGCCAATAGTACTTTACCCCCCACCCCACCCCCCCCCCCCCTAAAAAGATTATGAAACTGGCTTTAGAGGGTAGGGGAGCAGCTCACTCAGGGCTTTGGCTGATTTGAGGCTAAATATACGTAAAAGGCAGCTTGGTCCATGGGCTAGAGGGGCGGGGGGGGGGGGGGGGGGTCGAGTGGGGATGGCAGCCAAGGCCTTTTAGGCCTTTTGATGATGGCTTTTTTTTTTTTTCTCCCCGTTCTCATTCTCCATATCAGTTTGGTAGGAACATGCCCTTGCGAGCCAAAACTAACACGGGCCAGCACGAGTGCGACTTTTCGCTCGTTCTCACGGCTTTGAACTTTATTTGGCTACGGTAATAACACAAACAGCCAAGGAAAAAAGCAAAGCGCTAACATTGTCATGCTTGCTTAAGTTAACTGAAGTCTCGTGAGATTTCGGAGAGGCTTTGCGCTATTCGGGTGTTTTGCGGGGGGCACTAGCATCTTTAGGAATAAGTGTTGCTAACTAAGAAAAGGCAAAGAGGAAGCAAACACAAGCCTGGAGTTAATCTAGGATGACCAAAATTTAAAACCTGAGACACTGCTGATTTAACTTAGATTTAACTTAATCAAATATACAATCTAACAAATGGAATTGCTAGTCAATCTGGTGACCGGTTGTTAGCTAATGCTAAATGTTATCTTGGTTTTACAGTTTACTGCAGTTTGCTGCAGCATTAGGCTAGTAGGACTACATTTCCCATGATTCTTAGACACGAAAGCAGGAAGTAGTTCTAGTTCTGGTATGACGGCACTATGGTACGCCTCCTAGTGATTAGAAGCGGATAAGAATGAGAAGGCAAAAGTGAATTTTAGAAGTAAAACGTAAGGAATTTAAACAGTTCAATTCTTTTTTTTGATTTGTTTATCGTATGGATCGCTATATGACAATTGAGATACACATGACCCAAACAATTGGCTTGTTGACTGAACTAAAAAAAAAAAACACTAAAAAAAACAGGACCCAAAAACTGAGACAAAACTTGTGACCGTCCCGATTTGGTCACTGTAAATTAATCTGGTTGAATTGAACGTATCGCATCTGCAACCAGAGGCGGGACAGACTCATTTTGCTGCGAAAGATTCTATATTAAGTCCAAAACTGGAAATTTCTGAGTCTGTGCTATTTATAAAGAGAAATGATGACTTTTAGAGTCTTTTTTTTTTTTTTTTTTTTTTGGGTGAACCTGCCGCGCCTCTTTTCTTCAATCTGTTGACATTTGCGTGGCTGAAAGGCATCCATCTGTCACTTAAACTCTCGACAGTCCACCGAGGCAGCGCGGCGGACTTGGGTCTCCTCCAGGCTGGCGCAGGTGCCCATCCCCCCCCCCCCCCCGACAGCGTGACTGCCACAGAAAGTACACCGAGATTCCCAAAGTGAACAACAGCGAGACGTGTTAAATCCTCACCTGCTCGCTCTGACGCCGTCAAATATTTTTGGTTCATTTCGTCCCCGTTTTTTTGTGCGGCTTGCCTTTTCAGCAACGGGAGGATTTTATCTGGCGGGGGGGATTAAGCCGAGGAGTTTTTCGGCCTAACGAGAGAAGAGAGTGAAGCTGCTTCACATCCTTTAAGACGACGCAAATATTGCACCTGCCGACTTTTTTTTTTTATTTTCTCCGAAAAATCACTTGAAGGCAGAAGTAGTTAGTACAAAGTACAAGTACTTTGCCACTGTTGCTTTTGATACTGTATGTTGGCATTGAGCTGAACTCACTTCAAAAGAAGCAGCAGTCTGGTAGATCGTTAACGACTCTTCAGATATGTGTACTTTCTAACCCTTACAAGTCAGAATAGAGGTCCCCCCCTCCCCAATTTATTATTTTTTTAATATGTTTTTCCACAAGGCTTTTGATGCAGCCTCTCAACTGCAAAGAACGGTTGAAGAAACAGTAGTTATTACACAAACGACCAGCAGGTGGCAGCAGAACAAAAGAGATCAACCAGGGCCATGTTGAAAAAAAAAGTTCATCTCACAGTTCTACATACATTTGTGACTAATGATGAAACTTAGCTATATATTCCTTTGCTAATTGCTGCAAAACGGAAACAGATAGAAATATAATTTTTTGCAACATCGAAAAGGCCACACAAAAAAAACACAATTGTCTTACCTCCGTGGATGACAGCATGACAAAAAGACATGAATAGAGAGAAACAGTCAAACATGGTTTAGCATCTTGATTGACTGATTCAGATCTTGGGGAGTTTTAAGGCCGGAAGAAAAGGGACTGCAGCGACATGGAGGATGTTGTCAGCTCAGTCCTGATGATCCGGTCAGCATTCGAGTCCGGTGATTCTTAGCACCAATACTATGCGAGTCTTTCTTTCACGCAAGTATCTGCACTTCTACTAAGATGGAGTCTGAGGACTTTTGCCAAGAGTTTACATTGCGTGGTGCACAAGAGAAGAGGGTCCGTGCAGGAGACTACCCCATCCCCTCCTCCCGTTCCCGTACTCCAACATGTGGTGCCCAGACTAAACAACAAGATGAATGTCTCCAGAATCCAACCTGGCAAAAAGAGGTGCTGCAATCTGCCTGGTGGCTCCCACTGACTTGCGTCCGAGGAACAATTAGGGGCTGCTTCTGGAACAAAAAGATGGCACGTGGATAGAAAAGATAAACCAGAGTGGCTTTTGGGGTTTCCAGTCTGGTCTCGCCACTAAGATAATTCCAGTTCATTACAAATAAGGCCTTATTTTCATAGTTTTGCAGATCTTCTGAGTTTAACTGTCTCCCTTTATTTTATTTTATTTTTTCTTAAAACCAGTTTTACCCTTGTAGATAGAAATACAGGAGACCCTCATTCTTTTCCAAAGTTGTTATTTGTTATCATGTCTGGCTCGGACTGATAATGTTTAATGCCGTGTTTCACACTATTTGGCAACCACAGAATTTTCACCTTCCCTTCAGTTCTTGTTCTGAAGATCACCTGCAGGTGATTCTTGTCTTCCTCCACTTCTTTTTTTTTTTTAAATTATTATTATTTTTGGCAAATTTTTTAGTATTATTATTATTATTTTTTTTTTTCTGGAGAGCTCAGTATTGTTCATTCAGTAATTTTACCGATTTGACATGTCATCATCATTGTCTTCCTCCACTTATTTTTTTTTAATTATTATTTTTTGTAATTTTTTTTATTATTATTATTATTTTATTTTATTTTTTTCTGGAGAGCTCAGTATTGTTCATTCGGTAATTTTACCGATTTGACATGTCATCATCATTGTCTTCCTCCACTTCTTTTTTTTATTTTCTTTATTATTATTATTTTTTGTAATATTTTTAATTATTTTTTATTTTTATTTTTTCTGGAGAGCTCAGTATTGTTCATTCGGTAATTTTACCAATTTGACATGTCATCATCATTGTCTTCCTCCACTTATTTTTTTTATTATTATTATTATTATTTTTTGTAATTTTTTTTATTTTTATTTTTTCTGGAGAGCTCAGTAATGTTCATTCGGTAATTTTACCAATTTGACATGTCATCGTCATTGTCTTCCTCCACTTTTTTTTATTTTTATTATTATTATTATTTGTCATTTTTTTTATTATTATTTTTTCTTTTTATTTTTTCTGGAGAGCTCAGTATTGTTCATTCGGTAATTTTACCAATTTGACATGTCATCATCATTGTCTTCCTCCACTTATTTTTTTTATTATTATTATTATTATTTTTTGTAATTTTTTTTATTTTTATTTTTTCTGGAGAGCTCACTAATGTTCATTCGGTAATTTTACCAATTTGACATGTCATCGTCATTGTCTTCCTCCACTTTTTTTTTTTTATTATTATTATTATTTGTCATTTTTTTTATTATTATTTTTTCTTTTTATTTTTTCTGGAGAGCTCAGTAATGTTCATCCGGTAATTTTACCAATTTGACATGTCATCATCATTGTCTTCCTCCACTTCTTTTTTTTCTTTTTTTTTTTTAATTATTATTTTTTGTATTTTTTTTATTATT
This sequence comes from Vanacampus margaritifer, assembly GCF_051991255.1. Classification (NCBI taxonomy): domain Eukaryota; kingdom Metazoa; phylum Chordata; class Actinopteri; order Syngnathiformes; family Syngnathidae; genus Vanacampus; species Vanacampus margaritifer. The sequence goes on from NC_135451.1 coordinate 13,256,097, forward strand.
ATTATTATTATATATTTTTTTCTGGAGAGCTCAGTAATGTTCATCCTGTAATTTTACCAATTTGACATGTCATCATCATTGCCTTCCTCCACTTCTCTTTGCTTTGCGGGTTCCAACTAAATGATTGTCTGGTAAGATTAGGTTAGTAGGCTGGTTTGAGAAGTGGGCAACCAAGCCAATTCGATTTAAGAGAAAAAAAAACGTTGTCCTAACTTTCATTCGTCTGTTTACACAGAATACATCCTCAAAAGGTCCGTTTCTACAGAATCCTACAAGATCGTTACATATCTTGGTTCTAAAAAAAACATTTTTAACCCCTAGGTGTTATTGTGACCATTTTTGGGCTTTTTGTTGGTTCTGACCAAGCCATTTCAAAATAAAATACTGCCCACGGGTTAAGGGGAACCACAATCCCAAGCAAAGGTGTCTCTAGCTTTGAGCTGAACTCTTCCACAGGTCAGGAGGTGTTGAAGGTGTTGACAATGCCAAACAAAAGCTCAGTGTGCTCCCGTCAACCTGCCTCCTCCCACACGTCACCTCTCACCTTCTGGCCCTGCACCCCCAAATCACACCTCCACCCCTCCTCCTCCTCTCTTATTTGGACAGGGAAGAGGCGGGCCTGGGCTGCTTCGGCGCGGCGGTCTATTATGGTTTGGTCGAGGCGGAAACTCTGCTGCTTTGGCTTTGGAGAGAAAGTTCCAGACGCTTCCCCCTTCTTAGTAAAAAAAACAAATTCATCCTTGTAAGACATTCAAGCTGGGTGTCGACCGACCACCCTCTTCGGTGTGTGTGTGTGTGATGCCACACACGCGCACACTCGCAGGCATACATGTGACAAGCCTTTGCCAAACAATGGCTGAGCGAGAGGACTCGGGCTAGGAGGAGGGGGGTGTGCGCAGTTTTGTTGGATGACCTGATTGGAGCATAAACAGCAGCCCAGGAAGTGCTGAAGTAAGAAAGAGAGAGAGAGAGTGAGAGAGGGAGGGGAGGGGAGGGGAGGCAGTGGGAGTTGGGAAAAGTGTGCGGATCCGCCGGGAAGGAGCGGAAAAAGTTTTGGGGACTGTAGCGACTGGACACCCTTAACAGCAAAGGTGAGCGGTCGCCTCGCTGCTACAATCAGACAATTTCGAATTTGACAAACATGACTGATTGTCATTTTCAAGGGAATTCCCTTCGGGGTTTGTTGTTTGTCTTTCCTGCTCTGTTGCTTCCATCTGCCTCTGAAAGCTTGTTTTGCATAGCTGTTTTTTTTTTCTTCTTCCTGATCTGAACTGCAGCCAACCATTCAGTAAAGCAAGAAAAACGGAGGGGGAGTACTAATGTGTGTGTGTGTGTGTGGCTGCGCCTAATTAAACTAATGGGGGTGCGAGGATGTCGACTCCAAACAAGAAGCGCGTTCACTAAAACGAAGCGTTTTGTTGCATGCGTCGTATTCCAGCGCCGCATAGTCATCACTCCCGAGAAGCTCGCCTGCCCTCCGTGGATCACGAGGAGGCTGACAGTAAATGGGGGACTGCGGCTCAGGCTCGCATGAGATTCCGACGTGCGTGTCCGAGTTTGCGATCAAACGGACGGCGAGATTTTTTCCCCACGGGGGGGAAAAGATGCTCTTGCCAGGAATTATTTTCCGGCACTCAAAAGAAATGACGCCGCTCTCGTCAAGTTACGGATATTTGGATGTTGGATGGCGTGCAATGAAGTAGTTTGTGCAGCGGCGTCAGAATATGATGGTCCGACTGTGTTGGGTTTGTTTGTAAGTGGTGTCTCCTAACTTTCATACAATTTTGAGTTACATCAGGCCATAGGAAGTAGAGACTACGAATTGAGTTTTGACGCCCACAAATTACCCTTAAAAATGAGGAGCCTACAGATGATTTGATTGTGGGGGGAAAATGCGGCTGGAGTGCACATGTATGAAGACTCTCCTAAACTACACTAACAACCCAGGCTAAACCTAGCTCCCCTCGACTTAAAAGTTTGTCTCTTAATCGCGATCCGTTGCTTCAACCTACTTCCTTCGGATCAATCCCTGTTCAGAAAGGGCTTCGGTGCCATCTTGTCCTCTCTAATCACATAAAAAAAAATAATAAATTACTTTTAATAGGATTACTAAAGTACTGCAAAATTGCACATTGGACACAATCCAAGCCACGAATGCCAACAAATGAGTTTTTGAAGCGATATTGCTGGTGACTGCAGCAGAGTAGATCATGACACCGCAGCATTCAAAGCTAAAGCATAGCAACATGATATGCTAACGTTAGCATGTGTGTTAGCGCAAAAAAAAAAAAAGGCCGGGCGCTGCCGCCTGTGCGGAAGTTTATTCTGCAGACGGGTCCGAGGTGCGAAGCTTAATACCAGAAACTTCTGCTCCAGGTTTGTGCTACGAGTGTCGCCATCTGACAGCTATTTCATACGTCATTACCAGATGCTGGCACTGACGTCATCTAACGGCGACTCTGCGAAAGTTCCAGCAATCTGCGTGTAAAAAGAAGCTTTGGCCTGAGAGCTTTCCAACAACTGTTAATTAAGCTAACCTAATCGAGAAATCTCCAATTTTGCCTAAATAGCTTTTTTTTTCCCCCGCACTGTTCTGTGGATTTGTATCTGGGAGACGCTCATCTTCATGGAAATGTAAAAGCTAAAGTGTTGTAAAAATGTCATGGAACTGACTTATTATAGTCTGACTGGATTTTAAACGGTTTCATCACTCTTTATATGATCTGATTAGAAATTCTGATAGACTTAATAAAGCGCATGCTGACAATCGGGCCATATTAAAGCATATTTGCTCCTTTCAATCAAAGTCAGCAAAGGCCTGATTATTGGCGGTGTGTGGAAGATTATAATGAGTGATTGTCCTCCAAGAAATATCCAACAAAAGCAAATTAGATGCTGCCAGAAAAAAAATAAAAAATTGTATAATTTATCTCATAAGTAAAAAAAAAAATAATAAAATGTTTCATCATATTGTGTGGTCTCGCACATCTTGAAAATCATCCTTTTTTTTTCTTAAATATTTTTTTATTTTTTTTCTGGAAAAAAAATGAAAATCATCTTAATCGGTCACACGATCACCCTACAAATATCATCCCAGGCCCTTTTTTAACAATGAGATGGAACCTCATTCATCATTGTGGTCGTCTCCCTCCAAGTTTCCTGCGCGCTTTGCCAGTGCTGATGTAGCGAGGAAACCGTTATTAAGTGTACGGCGAAGGCTGCCAGTTGAAGTCAGCCAAGCCATTCGTCTTTAAATGCTATCATATGAGACCGCTGTGTTTTCACCAGCAAAGGCAAACAACAGCAGCTAAAGGCGAGCTCAGTTTCCCGTCTCGATGACCCGACTGGACGTGTCCGATGCGCAGGTAAACGCTGACCTTAGCCGCTAGCTAACGCACGTGGAGTTTGATGGCCGCCGCGGGTCATTAAGGAGCGGCGGAAAGACACCTGGGCTTTGTGGCATGCGACCAATAATTGTGGGTGGGGGGGGGGGGGGGTAGAGGTCCGAGCCAGGTGTTTCTCCATCGGGCTGTCATCCCTCGTTATGGCCCCGAGCCAAGTCGCGGTCTCATCGCATCACTGCAGCGTTTCATCAGACCTCATTGCGGGGGGGGGGCTTTCGATTTAAGCTCCTGTTGCTACTTCAGTCAATGATGAGACTTAATGAGGCTGCCGTGAGGGCATTTGTTTGCCGAGTGTGTGTTTTCTAAGGACTCAAAAGTCAAAAGCATATGTTCAATCCGAAGACACGGATATTAGAGGTATTAGATGTATCACTTTAAAAAAAAAAAAAAAAAAAACATATAGTAATGACAGAATGAAAAAGAAACCATTTTTGTCACACTATGTGTTAGCGTTAGCATAAAGCTAGAAGCGTTAGCATAAAGCTAGCAGCGTTAGCATAAAGCTAGAAGCGTTAGCATAAAGCTAGCAGCGTTAGCATAAAGCTAGCAGCGTTAGCATAAAGCTAGCAGACTAAAGTTCAAGATATGTGGCTGCTTTAAATACACAACATTCTCAGTTAGTTTCCCCCCCCCCCCCCCAGTTGTTTTCTGGGATTGTCATTGAACGGCTCGAAGCTGCTTTTTTTTGAACAATTGTTCACTATTTGCAAGTGCTGCTTATCAGGAAGTGAAGTGATGTGAGTTCACTGCTGCTATACAAAATTTTTTGCCTTGAGTCATATGACGGCTCATATCTTAAAAACAAAACAAAACAAAAACATGCTTATCATTTGTGAAAATATAAGTTAGTTAGTTATTATGTAAACATACTCTAAGCCAAGTGTAGCGTCTCAACCATCCGTAAGCGTCGTTTGCTGTCATAAAACAGACAGTAATGCAATACTGGCCCCGCCTCACTGGTAATGACTCATTAGTGTCCATCTTGTCTCTTGGGTACCTTCTTTCTCATGCCCATTTTTTCTTTTTTAATATCTATATCGCCATAATTGGTCTGGACGCTCACTGGAAACACTTCAAAGGCATTCAGGACCCAAACAAAAATAGCCTCAAAATGAAGCTGTTCCATTCCGGAGGATGACTTGGACAGCCAACACAGATTTGATTGTCCAAAGAAGTTTTTTTTTTTTTTCCCCCCTTTCACATAACTTGTGTTATCTACAGAAAAGATAGAGAGAAAGACACCTTTTGTTGACCCGCAGATAACATTTCGTCTTCAGCCATGATAGTGTTTGGGTGCTTACAGAAAAGGATACGGCAACAAAAAAAAGCCACAGAAGCCAGAACCTTATCGCAATTGCTTTCTCGGGACGTTTACGGCCGCGGCACATGCTTCTCGGACGACACCTATTTGTTGAAGTCACTTCTGTGTCCATCTCCTTTGTTGTTTGCCATTGATGGGGGGGGGGAGGGCGGGAGGCACCAAGACAAATGTTCCCGCAGGCGTGAAAAGGACACTGGCCCCGGCACTCTTCTGGCGCTGTTAACCTGCCAAGCTCTTCTTCTTCCAGTGTAAACATCACCCCGCCTCCTCTGACCTCCGTCCACCCCCTTTTTTTAGTAGCGAATAAGTTTCTTTGCAAACAGATTAGGTTGAAGGTCAAGGAATGATGTGGCAAGGCCCCCCCAAAAAAAAAAAATCTTGAAAGATTTATAGTGTAATAGAAGACGTCTTAAAACGGTGTAATCGTCATAAAATCTATGAGCAATTAAACAACCCGCTTGCCCCTTTCTTTGATTTTATGCTTTCCTTGACCCACTTGTTCATGACTCATTAACGCGACGTGATTTCATAATTACTCCTCCGCCTGACAATCTCTCCCGTCGGATCCAGATTTGAATTAGATGTGAAAAATTCCCCCGTTCAAATCCGATGTCCGTGAGATGTTTTTGTTAGCGCGCGAGCTATTCTAGGACGAAACCTGCCTTGTGTCTGTTCAACGACGTGTTTGGAAAAGTCCTTCCTGCTCTGACTGATAACTCGACAGCGCCGAGTAAATACCCGACTTTGATGCAAAATAAGTCCAATCCAGTCCTTAAGTCGCCGTAAGGATTATACGGCATATACAAACATCTTCGCTTGCAATCCATTTTCCACTGATAACACGCGCGGTGAGCCCAAAAAAACGTGTTGTCAAACCTTGTTAAAACCCAAACCGAGCAACGAACCGCAGATGTTCGGTCCGCGCGGCTAAAAACAAACATAGCTTCCTGTGTTCCGAAAACGTCAGTGTTTAACATCATATAAGAAGCGCTGGGGTTCCACTGGACCGTGAACATAAGCGCTGTCGTTTATTTGGAGGGGGGGGGGGGTTCGTAAACGCTCCCGTGAATTCCTAGCTGAAAATAAAAGCCAGACTTAAAAATAAAAAGGACAGAAAATGCATCTTTAGCTTGTGTTGATTGGTTGCGGGATGTTGGTTGACCGGGAATTGTCTTTAGGAATAATTCCAGACATAGACAAATAACGTTGACTTTAAAACCCTGGAGAACCCACGGGGTCAAATTTGGCCCCTATAAATTCTGCTACTCAAATAACAAAGACCTTTTTTTTTTTTTTACAAATTTAACTTCAAAGGTCCAGAGTGCCACTTCTGACCCCTGCACGGGGCCATCTAGTGGATGAATATTGCACTTACATGAGCCAGAGTGGTGGTGACAAGATGGCTGCCAACATGCTGATTTGTTGAGCTGGAAATCAATCCAAACAAAAACATCTTCTCAGCAAACCATCAGATGGTAAAAAATAATTTTTTTGTTAATCTATTTTATATCATGTTGCAGAATGCCTAGGAGTATGTTTATATATATATATATATATATATATATATATATATATATATATATATATATATATATATATATATATATATATATATATATATTGATAAATTAGCAACTCTGAGCTAGTTAAAAAAAAGGGTTAAAATTGAAAAAAACATATATTTTGGTGTTCAGTGAACTTATAGCAGTCATTTAATGTATAATTCATAATTTTCCAAAGAAGAAAAGCGGTCTTGGGTTCTCCAGGGTTAAATGACTTGCAGTGACTGATACGTAAAAACAACAATCCACTCGCCGCCAGCTTGTTTTTCTCAACAGGCGTATTCTGTTTGCTCCAACTTGAGGGACTTTCAACTTCGACGTTTTTCCACAGTAGACAGAAAGTGTTTTGTGGTCTAAAAAGTTGCTTTGCAATCCAGATCTCCAAGTCTAGACTGCGCCCCGGAGTCCGCCGTTGCCATTCCCGCGCCACCTCACGAGTCTACTGTTACCGGCGTTAATAAACGCTAAACGATTCCCCAGTGCGTAAATATTTAAGTATGCTTTTTTTTTTTTTTTTGCAGGCTTGAAATTGTATAATGGGCCAGACAAGGTTCTTGTATAATTTCCCTCACAAGACGTTTTGGGAAACTTTAGCAAAGAGCCTCTTTACAGATATTAATCAGTATTGCGGGGCAGTTGTGGTGTTTTCTAGTCTGTCATTACGTTTTTTTTTTTTTATAAGAAAGTGAAGACTGTGGTTTGGCTTTTCCGTTCCCCCAAAATCCCACTACCTTACACAACATTCAGTGACATTTTTAGAATGGCAGGAAGAAGAGGGACCGGGCCTCGCAAAACCCACCACGGGGGCCTTTGTGTACTTTATCACCTTTTGTTTTCGAGGTTTCCTTCCTGTCAGGTTTTCCTTTTTTGCTTACGGTGTTTCCGTCTTGGCGGCAGTACACCAATTCCAACCGCTACATTTGAAGATCAGACCAGAGCCACTGGGCAACCAGAGACAGGCTTAATCCATTTTGGGGATGGTGGAAAATGGAGAAGGGGGGGGGGGGGGGTGTTGGCTTGTGAACTACATGTGTGTGTTCCAAGCTACCAAGCTAAGCTAATATGCCAAACTATCACGCTTTTTGTGCCAAAGCAAAAGTTTTATGGTACGCATGCGAGATTTTGTGGTGCGAAAAAAGCTAAGCTAACAAGCTCAGCTAACAAAGCTTTTTGTCATAAGAGATGGATTTTTCAGAGAAGCTGAAAGCTTTTTTTAAGGGGGAAAAAAAAACTTTGGTTGCAAGAAAATTTTGGGTTCCTTTCCCCCCCCATTCATCTCAAATTATCTTTCCCTTTTGAAATGAATGGAAAGGTAGTTAATCCGATCCAGTCACCTCTAAAAAAGCCACCATTTTTTACGTTTTTTTTTTTTTTACTGTACTGTACTTTATAAAAAATACATAGCATTATAATTTGGCAATTTCTCCCGAGATACGCACAAAAAAAGATTTTTTGTTGTTGCATTTCCACAATTTACCCTGATGAAGCTTTGCATCCACCAGCATAATCAATCGAATTCCTCCAAAACCAACGGTCAATTCCTCTCCGACTTGTCGAAGGAGCTTTTTTTTTATTATTAGACTCAAACGCATCCCGTTAGGCCCGTCAGCTCTTGACAGCTTGATGGAGGACTTGCTCTGCGGAAACCGGAGAGAGACTTAATTATAGTCAGTATCGCACGTTGGATTTACTGCCGGCGTATCCATAATGCATGGCTTGCTCGCTATCAGCTGGCTACCAATCATGCTAGCTTCATGGCGTCTTTCTTCCACGCTCTTTTTTTTTTGGGTAAACACAATGCTGTTTTGCCAAAACCAAAGTTTGAGTCGCCATTGTTCCCTCCAAATTCCGGCTAATTGATGGTGTAGTAACCGACAGTAAACGTATGGCAAGCTAACTTGAGCTTCGTATCGCCAGCAGCTACGCCAGAGATGATCATTTTGTTCAACTCTTATGTCCGTATAGGGATTCAATACATTTTTATGGCCTACTGCTTTGTTGTGTCTGTTTTCTTTGCTGGTGTTGCTCGTTGCAGCTGGCGAGGCTTAACGAGCAGCGTGTTTTAAAGCAAACCAAACAGTAAAAAAGTTGTAGCTTGTAAATGCCGAACAATGCGTTAAAAGATACTAAAGCGCCGTGTTAAAGCTGAGGGGGGGGGGGGGGGGGGACCATAAAGCCGGCGTAGTGATAATTTCCGGTGACCGCAAACAAACCCGGTCACAGATTTGTACATAAATCCGCCCGCTGTTAGAATAATAGCGTCATTATTAATACAGGACGACTCTGATGGTTTTTGTCTGTCGGGAATTCTTCAATGAGGGAAAAAAAACAATGCGTCGAACGGTGTAGCACAATAAACCAAAGACAAAAGACATTGAGATTCCAATAAACAATCGTTTTAATTGGGAGCAGTGAGACCTTCCTCCGGGCTTAAAACCGTATCTCGTTAAAAAAGCGTTATTTATTGTTAGCGTCGCGTTCCAGTTTCCCGCATTCCATAAAAAGAAAACGACAAAAAAAAACACAACTAAGCCACTCAAAATGTTTTTTCAATGCAGCTTTGCCCGCGATTTGTGCGAGATGGGCCGGATATCCAAGGACCAATCGAATGCATCGTAACTCCGCCCACGTTACACCAATCAGCCAATCAAATCGCTTTGTTCGAATCCATTTTGAATTGCGCATATTAATTGAGATGGAGTTCTTTCTGTGACATATTTGCGGAGTGCGGTTGTGTTTGGCTCATAAGTTTGCATCATGTCCTCCCTTGGAGGTTGTGTGTCCCGGTAAGCTGGATTCGCTGCTGCTTTGATCAGAGAAGAGTCCCGTCGCTAATCCTCTTGAGCTGTGGGATGTTTGCCCGGGACACACACACACACACACACACACTTTCAAATTGTGATTAAAAAACAGATGTGAAGGCCCCGCCAAAAAAACCAAAAAGTCAGAACAAATTAGATCGGAAGTGACGTAACGCTTACATGTCCAACTTTTGATGCTTTTCCCAAATGTCGTAAGCCGTGCAACTCCGCCTTGAAACCTCACATGTAGTTTTTTATGGAATTTGGTTGACACGCAAAAAAACCCATTCACAAAAAGACACAGGAAGTTGTTCTGGTTTGAAGTAATCATTAGGACCATTTTCCAGGATCCTTCAATGAAAATGCAGGAGTTCTACTTAGCATCATAACATTTGGTAGGATCATGAGTTGTCCTGCAAAAAAAAAGTCTCAAAAACCCATGCCTGAAAAAACACATGGAGTTTGCCGTTTTGTTTTGAAGTCTCCATTGTAGAGTCGTTTTGGCCATTTGCCGGCGTCCTTCAAAGAAAATTCAGCTCTCAGAGACCATTTTGCTTAGCAACCTATTGGTGAGCACGTCTATCTCGAGTAGACCCACAAAAAGTCTCAAAAACCTATGCTCAAAAAGAGACATTTTAGAGTCATTTTGACTATTTTTCCGGGGTCCTTCAAAAAAAATTCAGTCCCCGAAGCCAGTTTCACTTGGCACCATGACATTTGTTGGGATGTCTTTCATGAGTAGACCCACAAAAAAGTCTCAAGAACCCATGCCTAAAGATGCACAGGAAGTCTGCCAGTTTGGTCTAAAGAAGGCATTTTAGGGTCTTTTTGTCCATTTCAGGTGCCTTGATATTTTTTTTTCCCGATTGCTACCAATTTTTGAACTACATCTACTAACACTTTTGTGACGTTAAAGTGGGATTGAACGGATCCAATGATGTCGATTTGCGCACCTTTTTAGCGGCACAATTGGCATCATCTCTAATCCATATTTTGATGACAGCGGCAGGACAGAGGCCGGGATTTGGAAAATGTAAATACTCTCACCTAGTCAGTAGCCCTCATCGTTTAAATAGCTCATAGGGCTTAGCTGCAAATCTCTTTGAGCGCTAATAAACAAGCGGATGGTCCTTTTTCATCCCGACTCATTCGAGAGAGAGGGAAGAAAAAAAAGAAGAGGAAGGAGGGGAAAAAAAGGAACGCCACTCGAACGCCAATTCAGGCCCTCCCTGCATTACATCACTGGGATGCTTCGGCACTGATGACATCGTCGAGTTTGGGGTGGGCGGGGCTGTCCCTGAGGATGATGTCATTAATAACCAATCAGACCATACCTAAGAGCCTGGTAATGTCTTCTTGTTCCTGCTCTCGATGACGGCGCTTTGGGAGCTTTTATGTCTAACATTGCACTTTGGATTTATGATCATAATGGCTGCTGAGATTTGAATATTCATTATGCAGATGTAATCATCATATTGTGTGTGCAGTTTGCAGTCATGGCATTTTACCATATAGAATCATCTGCTATAGAAGCGCTAGACATATTTTTCCACTTTTATTTAAAGTAGCCGAGCTCCAAGATATTTAATCCAGATATCAAGCACCGCTGCTCTTCAGTGATCTTCAGCCCTCCATCCTGAGGAGCTTAAAGCTTCCTTAGGAAAACTTCTCATCTCCAATTCCGGGGGCGGATTTCCTCCACCCGGCTGCAGCTGTTCCGTGCATTTAAGCCCCCCCCCCCCCCCCCCCACGCCCCTTCTAGACGCCACCAGCCCGGGCCGCGTTGGCCCAGAGACGACCGTTGCCACGGGAGACCGGCGAGGCATCCGAGTCTATAGGCCCACTAGCGCACACTCATGCCACAAGTTAATGAAGTGCACATTAACAAACACGGGCGACTCATGAGGCAGCGCTCGGTTAATGAGCGACGAAAAGGCTGCACTGATCACCTTCGCAGCATGCCGACTTATCGGTTGCATTGTGCTGAAGGTTCGAGTCGGATAGCTTATGAAGATGCTTGCTTGTTTTTTTTTGTTTATTTTTCTGGAGAGCTCAGTATTTTTCATTCGGTAATTTTACCGATTTGACATGTCATCATCATTGCTCTCCTTTTTTTATTTTTTTTTAATTTTTATTATTATTATTATTATTTTTTCATCATTGCTCTCCTTTTTTTTATTTGTATGTTATTTATGTATAAGATGTTTGCTTGTGATAGAGAGAGAGAGAGTGGCATTATTTTCTCCAGATTAAAAAAGGACCTTGAAAAAGTAGTCGCATAGTAAATCGCAATCGGAATATTTAGTGTAAAAAAAAAAAAAAATGTTATTAAAATTTTTTTTTTTTTTAATCTTTCGTCTCTAACAATCTGGCTAAAACTACTCTCTTGACACACACACACAATCAACAAGTACACACCTTTCTGACTTCGGGTCGACTGTGTAAACAAAACAGGAAGTGGCTTTTAATTAAGGGGCGGATTTGAAGGGTAAATGTGACTGACACACGTTAAGTGGACAGCATTACTCGGCCTCAGGCTGCACTGGACGTGAACTTCCTGCCGTGTATGAAACACATGTTCGCTCTGTGTTTCTGACATGTTTGAATATACACCCGACATGCAGAAAGACTAACAGAGACCCAGATGGGAAATGCGATATTTCCCGGCATGTCAGCGTAAGAAACGAATGTGGGGCCGGGTCACTTTGCAACATCTCTGGTGTGGGTTACCTGTGCGGAAACTACTTATCAGTCCTCTTGTCTGTAACAAGTCATATTTGAGCTGCTTTGTCTCGAGGCTAGTATCAGAGGTTTCGGTTTTGTGTGAAAGAATGGTTGGGGATTACAACGAACCGGCAATTTGTTGGCTTCTGGGGTATTCAAAACGGTAAGAGAGGAAGTTTAACACTGCCTGTCAAAGTTGACAGTTACAATTACATCTTCAACTCATTCACTGCCATTGACGGCTATAGACGTCAAAAATTCATTTGAACTATTTCTATTAGTTTAACTTTTTTTTCCCACTTTTGCCAACAAGAGTATGAAAACCTCAAATTTTTTATTGCATTAGAACAGTTATAAAATTTGTGATTAATCGTGAGTTAACTGATGAAGTCACGCGATTAATTACGATTAAAAATTGTAATCGCCTGGCGTCCTTAATTTTTATTCATCTTTTCTTAAAAAAAGAAAAAAAAGAAAAGATTATTAAAAATTAAACAAAAAATGTTTTTGTTTTTTAAGAAAAGAAAAGATTATTAAAAATTAGGGGTATCAGGCGATTAAAATTTGTAATTGTATTTAATCGCGTGACTTCACTAGTTAACTCACGATTAATCACAAATTTTATATCTGTTCTAAGTGTACAAAAAAACATTCTAGGTTTTCATACTCTTGTTAACAAAAAAGGAAAAAAAAAGTTAAACTAATACAAATAGTTAAAATGATTTTTTTTTTTAAGTCTATAGCTGTCAATGGCACATAATGAGTTAATTATGAGAGAAAGCTGTGGTTGATTAAATAAACTCCTAAAGCCACTACTGTGGAGGGAAACATGTTATATTTAATACAGAGCACCTCCATTATGCACAAGTAAATCTCCATCATAACAGGGCTGATTATTTTTTTCAATGAATCTTCGTAGCTTTTTTTTTTTTTGTGTGTGTCCGTGTCAGCACTTTTGTGTATCCACAAGCTTAGTTGCGCGGCAGAGTTTGGCACGAGCACGGGGATTCATTCCTGCGTACAACCGGCAGGTGGAGGCTCGCCAAGCTGAATGTTCAGAGGCAAACTCTGCATAATTCACTCGCAGATCCTTTTGTGATACTGTAAGAAATTTCCATGTGGAATGCTGAGGGCAGGAAGGTTTCAGACTGCAGGCTCGAATTTCTGGTTGTGGTTAGATACTATTTAGAATAGTGGTTGTCAAAATAATTTGAAAAACAGTCATTTGAGATTTTGTTTACTTTATTACACAATACTTGGTGATTTTTTTAAAAAATTATCTTGCACTCGACAAATACTCCTTATATTGAAAAAACTAATACTAAAACTAATCAAGCTAAAATGAAAACTAATCAAAACTAAGAAACCCCTTTAAAAAACAATTGTATTAAAAAATAAATGAAATAAAACAATAAAACTAAGTAAACATGAAATGAAAACTAACTATAAAAAAGAAAAAAAGACAAATCCAAATATATATCTTGTACTCGACAAATACTCCATATATTGAAAAAACTAAAACTAATCAAGCTAAAATGAAAACTAATCAAAACTAAGAAACCACTTTAAAAACCAATTGTATTAAAAAATAAATGAAATAAAACAATAAAATTAAGTAAACATGAAATGAAAACTAACTATAAAAAAGAAAAAAAGACAAATCCAAATTTATATCTTGTACTCGACAAATATTCCATATATTGAAAAAACTAATACTAAAACTAATCAAGCTAAAATGAAACATAAAAAAAAACCTAATCAAAATTAAGAAACCACTTTAAAAACCAATTGTATTAAAAAATAAATGAAATAAAACAATAAAACTAAGTAAACATGAAATGAAAACTAACTATAAAAAAGAAAAAAAGACAAATCCAAATTTATATCTTGTACTCGACAAATATTCCATATATTGAAAAAACTAATACTAAAACTAATCAAGCTAAAATGAAAACTAATCAAAACAAAGAAACCACTTTAAAAACCAATTGTATTAAAAAATAAATGAAATAAAACAATAAAACTAAGTAAACATGAAATGAAAACTAACTATAAAAAAGACAAATCCAAATTTATATCTTGTACTCGACAAATACTCCATATATTGAAAAAACTAATACTAAAACTAATCAAGCTAAAATGAAAACTAATCAAAACTAAGAAACCATTTTAAAAACCAATTGTATTAAAAAATAAATGAAATAAAACAAGAAAATTAAGTAAACATGAAATGAAAACTAACTATAAAAAAGAAAAAAAGACAAATCCAAATTTATATCTTGTACTCGACAAATATTCCATATATTGAAAAAACTAATACTAAAACTAATCAAGCTAAAATGAAACATAAAAAAAAACTAATCAAAATTAAGAAACCACTTTAAAAACCAATTGTATTAAAAAATAAATGAAATAAAACAACAAAATTAAGTAAACATGAAATGAAAACTAACTATAAAAAAAAGAAAAAAAGACAAATCCAAAAAGTTTGTGAGTCTGTAAAATTATACCAAAACTGCCGCATGTGCATTAGTCTAGAAAACAAATATTTTGTTCACAATAGCAACACGCTGACAATTTGGAGCTCATTTTGCTTATTTCTCCACTGTTTTTTATATATCAACATTAGTTCTTCAGTGTGCCGTTATTATGCTAGCTATGCGCCTCTTGGCTCCCGAAAGCAACAGGTCGGAGCCTGTTCTCCGGAGGCTCCCGCCTACATTTAAGAGGATTGCAAGACGCCGACAAATGGGCAACAAAAACACTTAAGGAAAGATCCCCGGCGAGGGTGAAAGTAGTGGCGGCGCCCTCTCGCGTTTCGGCATCAGCCATCAGGCGCTGAGAACGTCCGTGCGCTCGGCCCACCGCTCCCAATTACATGGCCCACAAACTCCCCCATTGATCGCGTTCCCTTCCCTCGGACCACCGCGAAGGTGCGGCAATGTCGCGGCTCCTCCTCGCGGCTTCGGATCGATCCCGGCCGGCTGCTACGGGCCAATGAGCTCATAAGCGTCGGCGGTCGCCTTAAGGAGAAAGATGTGCTTCTAATATTGCATCTAAGACCAGACAGGACCAAAACAACAGCATCTGGGTTCTCCTACCGGGTCCCCTAATTGGGAACAAGTGCTGTCTGGGCTTTGGTGTTGATTTGATTAGGCTTCATTACAACTTCACTGGCTGCCAAATGCGTGGATTCGTTTGGATGTGGCTCTGAAGTGTCCTTTTTGGGTGCGGACCAAAGTGGAACACGATAGATGGTGTGTTTTGGATCACACGCTCGGCCCAGGGGGGTTCGGTTCGGTTCAGTTCAGTTTGCCATCTTAAAGTTCAAGCTTGTTTTTGTTTTTTACTGTGGGGTGGTGATTTAATAATATTTTCAAACTGTAAATATACCACAAACTATGATATCATTTCAAGCTGATAACCTTTTAAACTCAAAATGCATAAATGCAATATATATATATATAAAAAAAAATATATACATTATATATTTTTTATTATTAATATTTTTTTTAAATAAAAAATAAAAAAAGGAGAGCAATGATGAAAAAAAGAAAAAAATGCATAAATGCATTCCATTTTAAATATTACCGCGCTCCCTTAGATGTTTTTTTTTTTTTTTTTTTTTTTAATGCTAGAGCATTTTGATTCCACCCACTGAACTGAAGAGAATGCTTGAAGCAATGGTAGTTATTACAAAAAAACGGCCAGCAGGTGGCAGCAGAGTTTAAGAGACCAGCCGGGGCCATGTTGCAAAAAAAGCTCTTTCGCTCACTGTTTGAAACAGATTTGTGAATAATGATGAAACTTCGCTATATTCTAATGCTAATTGCTGCAAAATGGAAACAGTTAGAAATATATATATTTTTTCTTTTGGTAGTTTGCATGTTTTTATAGCAATAGAACACAATATTCTGTGAGCTTTGCAAAATCAGCCAAAATCCAGTAAAATAGCCGGGAGCGAGGGGGGTTGCTTCAGTGAAAATGGCTGGGAGTGAATGAGTTCATAGTGACCCGTGCCAAGAGACCAAGACTTCAAGTAGTCCCACTTGTTTTTTTGCCTTCATTTTCGCACGAGTCCTTATTTATTTCAGACGAACCATCGTCGGTCATAAACAGGCTAATCTTAAATATTCAGATCTTGCGATTATATTTTGATCCCAGTCTGTGTCTTTGGTCCATGTCCACCTTTGCAGAACTCTAGTAGAATGGGTCTGCTAGTGGACCGAGAACCACGTCTTCAAGTGGTCTGACTTTAGACAAATAACATTTACACAGCCTGAACAGACCTTAACTGTCCCGAGTCTGTCATGTTCTGATACATTCCGGTCTTTTTGAGCCTGGCCGGGTCTGTGGACCATGTCTAATTCAGCCGGACCATACCAGAGTCAGTTTGCCAACGAAGCCACAGCCACGTTTTCAGGGTCACGTGATAGCCTTCACGCTTGACCTAAGACTTGGTTTTCCTTCAAACAAAGTCCAAGGAAACAACATGGCACCTGTTCGTTTTTTTGTTAGCAGTATTCCCCCGCAACAGCGCTGACTGGCGTTGCCGCACACTCCACGCTTGCAGATCTTCCGGCCCGAGGGCAAAAAGAGGCTGGACGCACTTTGTCCTGGAATGCAGTTGACTTTCTAAATCCCCCAGCAGTCTATCCTGGGGCGGCGGGGCTGGGCCTATCTCGAGCCCCCCTCTTTTTTTTTCCTTTTTTTTTTTTTTTCTCCACGTGAGCTGCTCGTGGAATCTGTAAGCGCGCAAGCAAGCAGCCAGTCAGCGGGTCAACCGGAGATTCGTACCCTCTCGCCACAAGCTTTGTTTTTTTTTATGTTTGTTTGCGAATGCTGAAGGTGCAATGGAGGAAGAAATGGCAGATGAAGATTGTTCCTGTGCGGAAGGTAATGAGTTTTTTATCCTCACACGCCGCTCCAGCGGTGAGCGCAGTTCATTCCGAGTTTGTTTTGTCTGCGGAGTGTAATTTAGTGAGCGGTGAGGGGGAGCTGTTTGGGAGTTAAAAATAGGTCTGGAAGTACATGAGGCATGCCGTGGCCCCGAATTAGAGCAGGGTGTCGGGTGGGGGGGGTGCGGGGGGACCACGGTACCGGTGACAGACGCTGCAATGTTTTGCACCGTCGCCGTTTTTCTTTCTTTCTGTGTTTACCGATCAAAGCTGGGATTCCTCAAAAGATCCGCGGTTTGAACTCAAAACAGAAGGAGGGAGCTTCATCAAATTTGCATACGTTTTCCTCCTATTTGCTTTCTTGTCCCGAGTTAACTCATTCACTGCCATAACTTCATTTGGACTTTTTCTATTAATTTAAAAATTTTCCACTTTTGTTAACAAGAGTATGAAAGCCTCGATTTTTTTTTTTTTTTATTGTTCATTTAGAACAGATATAAAATTTGTGATCAATCGTGAGTTAACTAGTGAAGTCATGCGATTAATTTACGATTACAAATTTTAATTGTCTGACGCATTAGGGAATTCTTGCCACTCCGCCCACCCAGGGCGGCGGCCATCTTGGCCAATTGATTAGGCACGCCCAGGATTCTAACCACTCCGCTCGCCCAGTGCGGCGGCCATCTTGGCCAATTGATTAGGCACGCCCAGGATTCTAACCACTCCGCTCGCCCAGTGCGGCGGCCATCTTGGCCAATTGATTAGGCACGCCCAGGATTCTAACCACTCCGCTCGCCCAGTGCGGCGGCCATCTTGGCCAATTGATTAGGCACGCCCAGGATTCTCGCCGCCTCGCACACACGGGGCGGAGGCCATCTTAGCCATTTGATTACTACTAAAATTACTACAACTACTACTATTACTATTACTACTACTACAAGTATGAGTACTACTAAAAGTCTTACTACTAATCTTTTTTTTAAATCACGTCAGGCGATTAAATTTTGTAATTGTAATTAATCGCATGACTTCACTAGTTAACTCACGATTAATCACAACTTGTATATCTGTTCTAAATGTACAATAAAACAATTCTAGGTTTTCATACACTTGTTGACAAAAGTGGGAAAAAAAATGTTAAACTAATAGAAATAGTTTGAATGAATTTTTGACGTCTATAGCCGTCAATGGCAGCGAATGAGTTAAGAAGCCGCCTACGCTACTTGAACTGTGCTCCTTCAACCACAGGAGAAGTGAACCTTTTACCAATCGGCGCATCCTGTCATCTCCAGTTTATTTTCCCTTTTCTATCGTTTGACGTTTTGCGTGCCGTGTTTACTAGGATCAATCCACATCTGGTATTTTTGGAGAAATGGGCCATGATGATGATGTGTTTCTTGTGCTGTCAACCAGAGAGGCTGTTTATGCGCGCAAACGCTCGGGCGACTGCGAGGCAACCCGGTGGTACAAAAGCGGAAAACTCGAGTGGCTCTCTGTGTTGACGATTGTCATAAATAGAATAAAGTAAATACGATCGCTTCCCTTGCTGATGCTGGTTGACAGTTCTTAATGTCTAAATAACTTTTGCTGTGGAGAATATTGTTTTAGGAACATTCTTAACTGTCATACATGTATAAAAAAAAAACTTTACTCATGTGTATACAAAGTATATTTAGAAATATTTGTCATATTTTTCTGAGCAGCTTGACACTTTCCGATTTGGAGTTTTTTTGTTTCGTTTTTTTAATTCTCAGTCTATCATGTGCAGGGATTTTATCCGAAGGGATTTATCTTCTTCTCACGCGACCAAACCCAGAAAGCGGGTGAGCTGTAACGTTCAATGCGAGCCCGAGGGCACTTTGATGTCAATTTCAGTCGACAGCAGGGGGCGGTGTAGGACAAATGAAAGTTGCAGAAAATGAATGAAAACGGATACAAGAATCTGCTTTCGGGTCAATTAATGGAGCTCGGAGTTCAATGCAAACACGGTGAAGCAGCATTTTGTTGTTATGCTGCACGCAAATGGAAAAAGTGGAACAGAAGTGAAATCAGCCCCAAAATAACTTTTCTTCTTCCCATTCCCTTTCAGGCAGAATTGGACTTTATCCTTTTGTTGTTGATATTGTTTTTTCTTTCTCTCTCTCTTTTTTTGCTTGGATTTTCTATTTGGCCGTTATCCCTTTGTCACCCTTTGTCTATGTTCTTGCTTGATACACTCGTGGGTCACCGAGTCTGTTGAAAGCTCGCAATAACATAACCCCTTCATGAACCTGCGCGAGGACCAACATGCTAGCATACAATCTGTGTTGTTGACAAAACATCAGCACCTCACATATGTCTTGACCTCATGTTTTTGTGCCCCCCCCCCCTTAGAGCAGACCAAGAGCAACCTGAGGGTCACCTCCCCCGAGGACGCCGAGCACGCCACACGGAGGCAGGCCTCGCCAAATGGGACGACGACCCCTTCCAGGGCAGACGCCAAAGGCAGCGGCCGCGCCGTCCCGCGCAGACACACGTTAGGGGGGGGCCCGCGGTAGCCGAGAGATCCTGGCCATGCAGCCGCCAGACATGGACAAGAAGAGGGAGGCTTTCCTGGAGCACCTCAAGTACAAGTACCCCCATCACGCATCGGCCATCATGGGGCACCAGGAACGGCTGCGGGAACAGGTAAGATGGGCTGGATGATGTTGCATTTGAGACAATTCCTGATTACATACAATGCTATTGACTTCAAAGTTAAACACAACAGAACTGAACTGTATTGCACTGGATTATAAAAAAACAAAAAAACATGCACAGTTTGAACATTTAATTCAGTGATTCTTTGACTTACCACAAGAGGGAGCCTGCGTACCACCTGTGGTACTACAATAAAAGGCATGAATAAAGTTTTTTTATTTTTTTATTCACTTGTTAAAATATGACTTTTCTCATTTGTTTTATAATACTGTACTATGATTTTATTTGGGAAAAAAGATGACTTAATTCTTGTAAAGATTATGATTTATTTTCTTAAAAAAAAAAAAAAAAAACTTTATTCATGTAACATTATGTGTTTTTCCTTTAAAAACGTCCAACCTGCCAAAATACTTTCTTGCAAAAATGCAACTTTGATCTCAAATATTTTGAGAAACACATCTTTTCCAAGATAAAAGGTGTAAAAAAAAAATTGTGTGATAATAGTATATAATAATAGTGTAATAATTGCAGTTCTCTTGCGAAAATATTAATTTCTTTTCTTCACAAAATATTTAAAAAGAAAGTTTAGCAAGGGTAAAACAATAACTTTAATACCATATTGCATCTCCATCTTGAAAAAATTACAACTTTATTCTCGTAATATTACAAATTTAAGACCAGTCTTGTAAATTGCATGATATGATCAAAAAATATCTATTTATGTAACATTACAAACATTTTTTCCATCGTAAAAATCTGTGTAATATCTAACAATAAATGTAATAAAATTTAATAAATGCATTAATAAATTAATTTAAAAAAATTATTACTCAGACAAAAAAAAATTCTCGTTTAAAAAAACAGTTAATCTCATTGTTAACTTTTTTTTCCACAATTTTTTTTTACATTTGTTGTCCTATCATTAGGACTTTTCATTTAAAAATTGCCAGCCAGCTAAAGCGTTTTATTTACAATATGTATTGATTGTCCTTTTTTTTTTTTTTAACCTTTAGTTTTTGCATCATCCGGTGGATGACAAAAGTGTCCACTTTTCTGCTGAGCGCAGCAGAATGTACTTTGTTGTCAGTCGAGAGCTTGTCAGACAGGTACAGTCGGTTTTAGTCAGCTGCAGCCCGGCTGGTCTGGCTTGGGGTGGGTGGAGTCACGGCGGTTGCCATGGCGACACCGCGTGATGTCACCACTGGAGGGGGCTAGCTGTTTGACTTGTCGGAGCCTGTAAGCGAGAGACAGACAGACGGAGAAGTGCACGGAACCGACGATGGTCTCACGGCGCAGTTTGCACGTGGATTATTCCAGTCTCTTACATGAGCGAACCAACTTTCTTCCTCACTGTTTTGACAGTTAATCGTTGACCTCTGAGGTAGGTCACAATTCTTTTCTCTTCTGTTTTTAGTCCAAGTTGTACTTGACGACGTGCGCGGACTCGTTTGGCAACTTGTCCGCTGGGCAGGTGCCGTTGCCTCCATCGCTTGAGAGGGGGGGGAAAAAAAGTTGTTTGGCTTTTTCGGTGAGGAGAAGGTCGCGTATGTACTTTTTGGGTGTTGCATTTATGCGTCACTTGTTGTTTATTGTACCGTTTTTACGCAAAACGGAAACGTGTTATACCAATACCAGTACTCAAATCTTATATATATATATATATATATAATTTATGTATTATTTTGCAGTATTATGCCCTTAACCCGTGGGCAGTATTTTATTTTGAAATGGCTTGGTCAGAACCAACAAAAAGCCCAAAAATGGTCACAATAACACCTAGGGGTTAAATACTGTTTATTCTGTTTTATATGATTTTTTTTTAAATTTGCATTCATTTTATATCCATAGTATTGTTTCCACTTTATTATTAGTTTGCAAATGTTCTTTTAGTGAAAATTAGCTACAAAATGAAGTGGTACAGCATTAAGAGGCATGGCAATGTGTCATAATTCATCATAAGATCTGAAATAATATTGATTGTTATACATGTATTAGTATTTCATTCAATACATCGATTTTTTTAATTTATGTCGTGAGTGTTTATTGTATAATTAATACTATTATTACAATTATTTCATTAGTCTTTTTACAGTTTGTTTGTTTTTGTTCATATTTTGGTGAGCAGCATTGAGTCATGTCTTACTGAATGAACATCATAAAATCATCAAAATGTTATTACTGTATATTATTATCACATGTCAAAATGTCATCAGTTGTGGGAAAATGTTTTAGAATTTTTGCATTTTTTATTTTTATTTCATATGATAAACTCTACATTATAGTGTCTTTTTTTTTTTTTTAAACGTTATTAATTTGCTATTATTTATTCATCTAAAAAAACAAACTTGAAAAATGCAACATCAAATCGACCAAATGGAAGTTTTTCCCACGCCGGCGATGTAAGCGTGCCGACCATACAGGAAGAGCAAACCCCGCTGGCGACGGTGCGTGCCTCACGGGTGAGAAAAACAAAACAGTCTCAGGAGGTTTGAGTTACAAAAGGCGGAGAGTTTCAGAAAAGGCGAAGACGATATCTCCGACATAACTTCCCAAATTCTCACCTCGAGAGCGTTTGATTCAAGTCAGCGTTTATGTGTTTGTCTTCCTCACAAAAGCCAATGGTTTCATTTCCAGGCCATGAAAGACACGGATCAGTGGACATGAGATAACATCCCACTGGCATGACCACCGCCAGCTAACAGCAACAGAAGCGCCTGAGCGCTCACAAACACACACATACAATTCCTTCCTTCCTTCCGCCCGCGTGCGCGATGAGCCGTGAATTCCGAGGTGAATGGTTTTGTTCGGCACAGTTGAACGGCCATTTTAGGCGAGCGGCTCTTGAACGGCCGCGACGTGATCATCCGCTGGCCCGTGCGTGCGTGCGGGTCACCAAAAGCAATCGGGTACCTGTGCAGCCGCAGCAGACATTGTAGGTAAATTTAACACATGGTTTAGCTTTCAAAGAGTTGTAGGTACCAAAAAACTTGCTTCCTATCTCAGGACAGACCGCTTCCAAGTTGTTACACCACACTATTATTACCTGTTAGCTAGCTACTAGCAAATGGTCATTAGCAATCCAATTGGTTGGCTCTTTAGAGCTGTGCAATTTATCGAAATTAAATGACAATTTCTGCTTTTATACCCCACAATTACAAAATCAGCATAATCCTAATAAAAAAATATGCGTTTTTTTGAGTTGTTTAAATGTACACATTTGCACCTTTTTAAAATTTTAAAATAACTAATTCAGCAAATTTTCTTTCATCTAAAAATAAATTGCATAATTATAGTGTTTCAAATAATTTTATTTGTCTTAATATTATTTTTTTCATTAGTTTTTTAGGTTTAAATTTTTTTTGTTTTGTACCCAAAAAATTATTATCATCCTACTGCACAGTGCACATGCGGCACTCCAACATAAATAAATAAATAGATATATATTATTATAAATTCTGTTCGGTCCAAAAGGAACTTAGATAATTATAGTGCTTCTATGTTTTTTAATGGAATATATGCCACGGAGGAGGCGGGACTTCCGACTTCCTGGTTTTCACACATCAGCTTTGTTTCCTTTTCCTGTTTGCGATGGTAGGCCGCGTCCCAGTTCTTGCGCTTCCGCCTCGGTCGACGGGTGCGAGTGTGTCTGTTTCAGTTGTCCAAAGCATTTCCGAGAGTTGAGTTGTTGGGTGGGGGGTGGGGGGTGGGGGGGGGTGTTTGGAATGCAGCCATCAGTAGCCGGAAACAACACTGATGTGTGAAACCCGGCATCAACCCCATTGGTCTTAATATTTTAAAGGTGTAAACATTTTCTTGTTTTGTACCAAAAAATAAATTATCGTCCTACTGCACAGTGCACAAGCTGCACTGAACTTCAAGTTTTTTCCAACATAAATAAAAAATAAAAAAATAAATACATATTATTATAAAATCTGTTTGGTCCAAAAGGAACTTACACAATTATAGTCTTTCTATTTTTTTCAATTGGTCTTAAACATTTTCTTGTTTTGTACCCCCAAAAAATAAAATAATCGTTTCAATAATCGTGATTTCAATGACCAAGCCTGCATTATACCGGGGGGGAAAAAGTGCACGCTGAAAGGAGCTCAGACCCGATTAGCTTCTCTGATTAAGACACTAGCATTGTGTCGTGTCAAAAAAACAAACAAACGCCGTCTGGCGTTGACTTGTTTATCGGTGGCAATCAGATGCAGGCCAATCATCGGGCCTTCTGTCAGGAGGGGCTTAACCCCAGAGACACGCTGGATTAGACGGGGGGCATCGGCGCCACTGCACGCGCCGCTTGCCCTCCGCGGTCGGGGAGCTGCGCCCCTGCAACCCCCCCCCCCCCCTCCAATTAGCCCAAAGGGCTAAAGCGCGCATGCGGTCAACTTCGTGTGCCGTTTGTTGCGTTCCAAGTCATTAAGACGGCTTCTGCTTCTGATATTGGCGGCGGAAATGAGATGATCGGTAACAGACGCTTTGCACGGAAACCGCGATGACAATCATTCTTGTGACGCCAAATGAGGAGGACAATAAATGATTGTTTCCTGCGGGAATTGTATCTCATCCCCAGAGAGTGGACGCATGCTTCAGTGTCTCTCTGACCTTGACGATGATGAGCATTAACAGGGTCTTTGAGTCCACACAAAGAAGAATGCGAGGGGGGGGGGGGTGCTTTATAAATCTTAAGATTATTTTCTGTCCATTGTGATAAATGAAGTGTGCTTTGCCGCCACTATGGAAAATTGACATTGTGATCGCTTATATACAAAAAAAAAGAGCGGTCCCTGGAGTGCCTGCCCACTCACTCATCAAGTGTGAAATTACACAACCAAGTAACTCTTTTGTGAGTTGCCTATTTCTGAAAATGTGTTAAATGAGCCGGTGGTGGTTTCGCGCCACTAACTTAGCAACAAAAATGCCCTTTTTGTTCGTCGTTCCCACTTTCAGAGTCAATATCACTCCGCCAGGAGTCCGTAGAACACGTCGTCGAACATCTCCAGATGTCAAATCTGTACATGACTTTGGGGAAAGAAAGTCAAGTTAAAGCATTTGGACGTTGGCTGCCACCGTTAATAAGAGCTCCAGCTAAGGTCGCCCGAGGAAACTGTAAAACTGCACCCGTAAATTTGGACGACACAACTGTTAATGACCCGCACATAAATATCAGCAGTGGCATTTGAACGTAAACCAAAGTGTTCTCCTAGCTCTCCATCTTCTCATTCTCAAGTCTTTGCATGCCGCCCCGACATCTGGATTCCACCTTGGGCCGAAAATATTTGCCTACTTCAAAAGACAGAGCGGAGACGGGGGGGGGGATGTCAGGGGTGTCTGGATCGAAGCGGCTTTATTTCCCTCTGAAGAGAACAAAATTGGCATTGAGTTGGTTGGAATTGCTTGAATTAGGATTCTTTCGCAACAAAATTGCGGAAAACCTGGAAGTTAACTAAGCATATGATCTGAGAATATACAGTATATTCAGACCAGAGGAGTCGTAAATTATTTCTTATCTTGCCCGCGGCTAATGGCTAATAACAAAACAACGTAGCCGGCTAATGGCTGATAACAAAACAACGTAGCCGGCTAATGGCTAATAACAAAACAACGTAGCCGGCTAATGGCTGATAACAAAACAACGTAGCCGGCTAATGGCTAATAACAAAACAACGCAGCCGGCTAATGGCTAATAACAAAACAACGTAGCCGGCTAATGGCTAATAACAAAACAACGTAGCCGGCTAATGGCTAATAACAAAACATCGTAGCCGGCTAATGGCTGATAACAAAACAACGTAGCCGGCTAATGGCTAATAACAAAACAACGCAGCCGGCTAATGGCTAATAACAAAACAACGTAGCCGGCTAATGGCTAATAACAAAACAACGTAGCCGGCTAATGGCTAATAACAAAACAACGTAGCCGGCTAATGGCTAATAACAAAACAACGCAGCCGGCTAATGGCTAATAACAAAACAACGTAGCCGGCTAATGGCTAATCACAAAACAACAAGGCAACTTGAGGACTGCCTGTATTCTTAAATCTCAAACGACTCCACTGTACATTATGTTGACAAGCTAGCTGCCAGTCACGACCCAAGTCTTTTTCTGCATCATCTTCAGAACTTTACCACCCTGCTCTTTCTGGCGTCATCCCCACAAGGGGTCTCGCCTGCTTGTCGGACCTCTAACTGTAATCATCCGTCACACTGCTGTTCGCTATCAAAGCTGACTAGCTATCAACTGGTAGCCAAAGCTAGCTACTCCTCCGCTAACATAAAATACTCAACACTTAAATGACCCCCATGAGTTGTCTTGTTAAGTGTCCTGGGGTCTTTTGGAAGGTGCTACAGTATATAAATCTAAGCCATTATTATCGTTATTATTTACTTTTGTTTACTCGGGTTAATTCCTTGCTAATATGTTAAGCATGCCGACTGTTTGAAAATGAAGTTCACTTGGTTTGCGGTTGTTTTAGAAGATTCTGTGAATAATATATGTAGATGTACAAATGAGTTTGACGATGCCGTTTGTGGTCTTTGCCTTTTTTTGTCTTTTGACTATTAATTAATCGTGATCTAGAGTTATTCAGGGTTATGGCGAGGAGTGTTGGCATTAAACACAGTTAGCAAACTAGTTGTAGCATTTTATAAATTGTGATTTGAATTAGTATTCAACGACAGGTGTGGAAAAAAATAATGGCATTAGTCCTTTCTGTACTTTTTTTTTGTCTTTTGACTATTAATGAGTCGTGATCAAGAGTTATTCGGGGTTATGGCGAGGGGAGTTGGCATTGAACACAGTTAGCAAGCTAGCTTTAGCATTTTATAAATTGGGATTTGAATTAGTATTCGACCACAGGTGTAAAAAAAATAATGGCATTAGTCCTTTCTGTACTTTTTTTTTGTCTTTTGACTTAATTAGTTTTGATCAAGAGTTATTCAGGGTTATGGTGAGGAGTGTTGGCATTGAACACAGTTAGCAAACTAGCTGT
Organism: Vanacampus margaritifer; assembly: GCF_051991255.1. Classification (NCBI taxonomy): domain Eukaryota; kingdom Metazoa; phylum Chordata; class Actinopteri; order Syngnathiformes; family Syngnathidae; genus Vanacampus; species Vanacampus margaritifer. Next base: position 13,282,481 of record NC_135451.1, read on the forward strand.
CGCATTTTGTAAATTGTGATTTGAATTAGCATTCAACCACAGGTGTCGAAAAAAATAATGGCATTAGTCCTTTCTGTACTTTTTTTTGTCTTTTGACTATTAATGAGTCGTGATCAAGAGTTATTCAGGGTTATGGCGATGGCAGTTGGCATTGAACACAGTTAGCAAGCTAGCTTTAGCATTTTATAAATTGTGATTTGAATTAGTATTTGACCACAGGTGTGGAAAAAAATAATGGCATTAGTCCTTTCTGTACTTTTTTTTTTGTCTTTTGACTATTAATGAGTCGTGATCAAGAGTTATTCAGGGTTATGGCGAGGAGTGTTGGCATTGTACAGCAAGCTAGCTGTAGCATTTTGTAAATTGTGATTTGAATTAGTATTCGACCACAGGTGTGGAAAAAAATAATGGCATTAGTCCTTTCTGTACTTTTTTTTGCCTTTTGACTATTAATGAGTCGTGATCAAGAGTTATTCAGGTTTATGGCGAGGAGTGTTGGCATTGAACACAGTTAGCAAGCTAGCTGTAGCATTTTGTAAATTGTGATTTGAATTAGTATTCGACCACAGGTGTGGAAAAAGTAATGGCATTAGTCCTTTCTGTACTTTTTTTTGTCTTTTGACTATTAATGAGTCGTGATCAAGAGTTGTTCGGGGTTATGGCGAGGGCAGTTGGCATTGAACACAGTTAGCAAGCTAGCTTTAGCATTTTAGAAATTGTGATTTGAATTAGTATTCGACTACAGGTGTGGAAAAAAATAGTCCTTTCTGTACTCGGGTTATCTTGCTACATAGTGTTAGTATGTACCCCCCCCCCCCCGCCTCCCATCTCATCATATAAAATCAACCCTTATTTGTCCTCTCATAAGATGTTACCTGGAGACCGTCCCGTTTCACCTGAGTAGACCTCGTCACATAAACAAAACCGTGTGAAATATGAGCCTCGGCCCAATGCGAGCGAATGGATGGGCGTGCTCCTCTTTTGTGTTCCGCCAGCCAGCGCTTTGCACCACTCGAGTGTTTGCGAGTTATTCTGGACGAAAAGCGATATTAAAGGGCAAGTCCGGACAGATCGGAGCGCTGTCAGCCCGTCAGCAAATAGTTTGAGTGTGTTTCCCTGACGGAAGGTGGCAAGAGTGGGAGTTCACACCGAAGCCGATGAGTGGTCTGCCTATCTTTGCTGCGTGTGAGACTCGGCCTGCTTTGTAATAATGGCAAAAATGCTTTTATGAACTGTACAGGCGTTGTTTTGCGACATGCAGACTTTTTGGAGTATGAGAAAGCCAGTGTGATGATGTGTGTGCGTGTTATGACCGTCACCTGCTGAGTGTCTTGCATAGACTGTGTGGTCTTATCTCCGTGGGATACGAGTAGTATCTCTTTATCTTCGGACACGGGGGAGATCAGTGCCCGAGCTGAACACGGGTTCGAGTGTTGAGAGGCTTTTTTGAAAATGTACAAGCAGGGGAGGGGAGGGGTTTGAGGTAGACCAGAAAGGAAAGAGGCAGGAACTGTGGGGCAGTTGTAGAGAGTGTGCTACAAGTTCTAAAACAACACCCAGAGGAAGAACTGCTTTCCTCTGGACCAGGGGCTTTCCGTTCGCACGTGGATGGAGCTGGTGGATGGAGGTCCGCATGTTCCTAGAATGGTAAATGATGCGTAGTTTCTTTTTTCTTTTTTTTTTTAACTCTGTTGTTTATCTTAATGTTTCAAAGTGCTTTTTTTTTTTTTTTGCTATAGCAAATGTTAGGATGTCCGCATTTTACCGATTTGTCATTTGGAAAAGTCTCCAGCTAATCATTTGAAATAGCTCCGGACTCTTGGGCAAGATGTAAAGTCTTTGTGCTTTCTGTACTCGGGTTGCTGTCTTGGTATTCGTTAGCTTAGCACGTTATCAATTTTCATTTAAAATGGTCGTCGGGGTGATGAGATGCAACTCGGGTTTTGCTATCTTGCTCTGTGTTAGGTAAGCGTGCAAGATGGTAGCGGTGATCCATTTTTGACTTTTTATTAACTTTCCTGAGCCTGCTTGAATAGAATACCGACCCTCGGAAAATTTAAACAGCCGAGCCCTCGAGTGCTTGCTGTTCCCAGCGGTTCACATATCTGATGGTTATGCAAAGTTGACTCTCGAACCAACCCCCCGCCTTCCCGCACATTCGGCAGAGCGGTTGATGTCTGCCCGTGATAACCGCGGCTAATTTGTATACGCCTGAGAGCGTGAAATCGATTGGACGGCGCCCGCTCAGACGTCGGAAATGTCAGCCAGGTTCGACAGACACTCTATTGTCTCCGTTGTTACTCTTCAGATCTTGAAGGACTGGCACAAAAAAGGAAACCCTCCAAAAGTCACGTTCTGCCGTGACACTGGAGACCGAAGAGTAATTCCCACTTAAGACGCAAATTAGCGAGTCAGCGCAAGTCAGAAAGTCCATCAGGGGAGTTTGGACTGCCGGATTAGAAGAGGAATTCATCAGAGGAGGAAGCCACAAAGGGAATGGATGACGGGGGATTTGGCCGT